>NC_060184.1:44030332-44330332 GCF_021184085.1 Oncorhynchus gorbuscha | reverse complement strand
TATTACAGGTCGTAGAAACTTGTCAAACTAAGTATAGAATCAATCTTTAGGATGTTTTTATCATAAATGTTCAATAATGTTCCAAACTGAGAATTCCATTGGTCTGTAGAAAAGCAAAGGAACGGGAGATTCCTCTCATGTGTACGTGCATGACTGAGATCGAGGCTGCTGCCAGACCTCTGGCTCAATCCCCTCTCATCCGTCCCCCCTTCACAGTAGAAGCCTGAAACAACGTTCTAAAGACGGTTGACATCTAGTGGAAGTCCTAGGAAGTGCAAAATATCCCATATCCCACTGTGTATTCGATAGGGGCTGAGTTCAAAAACTATAAACCTCAGATTTCCCACTTCCTGTTTGGATTTTTTCTCAGGTTTTTGCCTGCCATATGAGTTCTGTTATATTCAGACATCATTCAAACAGTTTAAGAAACGTCAGAGTGTTTTCTATCCAATACTAATACTAATAATAATATGCATATACAGTATTAGCATCTGTGACTGAGTAGGAGGTAGTTTACTCTGGGAACGCTAATCATCCAAAAGTGAAAATGCTGCCCCCTATCCCAAAGAAGTTTTAAGGCTAAAGTAGTGGCTAATGTTATTTCTGTTTCTTAACAGCTATAATGCTATATATTGGGTAAATGTATCAATACAAGAGTGCGTGCATGTGTGTGTGTTTCTGTAGTAACAAGTCCCAGGGTTCTAAAGGTGCAGTGCATTGTGGAACCATCGCAGACTGTTCCTTCAAACTACTGTGTGATGGAGTAAGTTACTTACATAACAATCTGCTCTCTATGTCTATTACTCTTTCTCATCACTCTTTCTCATCGCTCTCTATCTCTCTTCCTTTCTTAATTGAATGTTTATTTTTATATAACCTTTATTTAACTAGGCAAGTCAGTTAAGAACATATTCTTATTTACAATGACGGCCTACACTGAACCCGGATGACGCTGGGCTTTATATCTTTATCTTGGCCAGGTCGCAGTCGTAAATGAGAACTTGTTCTCAGCTGGCCTACATGGTTAAATAAAGGTGAAATAAAAAACATTAAAATGTGCGCCACCCTATGGGACTCCAAAGCAGGGCCGGTTGTGATACAGCCTGGAATTGTTATGCAGGTGAGTGAGGACCCAAAAGCGATTTAACAGAAACAGAGTCTTTTAATGTCCAAACAGGGAAAACATAAATCCTCTATCTTTACAGGAGAGTCCCCCTTCTAGTAGTAGAGGAGAATTGCAGGGCTCGCGGCAACAGACTGCAGGTCCCTTCGGGTAGGCTGCTCACACGCAGTATCTGATGAAGACGCAGATTACGACAGGACGGAACAAGGGCAAAGCAAACAAGAATCCGACAAGGACAGAAGCAGAAACAGAGAGAGAAATAGAGACTAATCAGAGGCAAAAGAGGGAACAGGAGTGAGAGAGTAAACGAGGTCGTTAGGAGAATAAGGAACAGCTGGGAGCAGGAGAGAGAGAGAGAGAGAGAGAGAGAGAGAGAGAGAGAGAGAGAGAGAGAGAGAGAGAGAGAGAGAGAGAGAGAGAGAGAGAGAGAGAGAGAGAGAGAGAGAGAGAGAGAGAGAGAGAGAGAGACCTAATACGACCAGCAGGGGGAAACGAAGAGAAGAGAAAGCACAGGGACAAGACATGACAATACATGACAGTACCCCCCCACTCACCGAGCGCCTCCTGGCGCACTCGAGGAGGAAACCTGGCGGCAACGGAGGAAATCATAGATCAGCGAACGGTCCAGCACGTCCCGAGATGGAACCCAAGTCCTTTCCTAAGGACCGTACCCCTCCCAATCCACTAGGTACTGATGACCACGGCCGCGAGGACGCATGTCCATAATCTTCCGGACCCTGTAGATAGGTGCGCCCTCGACAAGGACGGGGGGGGGGGAAGATGAACGGGGGCGCGAAGAAAAGGCTTGACACAGGAGACATGGAAGACCGGGTGGACGCGACGAAGATGTCGCGGAAGAAGAAGTCGCACTGCGACAGGATTAACAACCTGAGAAATACGGAACGGACCAATGAACCGCGGGGTCAATTTGCGAGAAGCTGTCATAAGGGGAAGGTTACGAGTGGAGAGCCATACTCTCTGACCGCGACAATACCTAGGACTCTTAGTCCTACGCTTATTAGCGGCTCTCACAGTCTGCGCCCTATAACGGCAAAGTGCAGACCTGACCCTCTTCCAGGTGCGCTCACAACGTTGGACAAAAGCCTGAGCGGAGGGGACGCTGGACTCGGCGAGCTGGGACGAGAACAGAGGAGGCTGGTACCCGAGGCTACTCTGAAAAGGAGATAGCCCGGTCGCAGACGAAGGAAGCGAGTTGTGAGCGTATTCTGCCCAGGGGAGCTGTTCTGCCCAAGACGCAGGGTTTCGAAAGGAAAGACTGCGTAAGATGCGACCAATAGTCTGATTGGCCCGTTCTGCTTGACCGTTAGACTGGGGGTGAAAACCGGAAGAGAGACTGACGGAAGCCCCAATCAAACGACAAAACTCCCTCAAAAATTGAGACGTGAATTGAGGACCCCTGTCCGAAACGGCGTCTGACGGAAGGCCATGAATTCTGAAAACATTCTCAATGATGATTTTTTGCCGTCTCTTTAGCAGAAGGAAGCTTAGCGAGGGGAATAAAATGAGCCGCCTTAGAGAACCTATCGACAACCATTAGAATAACAGTCTTCCCCGCTGACGAAGGCAGACCGGTAATAAAGTCTAAGGCGATGTGAGACCACGGTCGAGAGGGAATGGAAGCGGTCTGAGACGGCCGGCAGGAGGAGAGTTACCGGACTTAGTCTGCGCGCAGTCCGAACAAGCAGCCACGAAACGACGCGTGTCACGCTCCTAAGTGGGCCACCAAAAAAACTGGCGAATAGAAGCAAGCGTACCCCGAACGCCGGGGTGGCCGGCTAACTTGGCAGAGTGAGCCCACTGAAGAACGGACAGACGAGTAGAAACGGGAACGAAAAGAAGGTTCCTAGGACAAGCGCGCGGCGACGGAGTGTGAGTGAGTGCTTGCTTTACCTGCCTCTCAATTCCCCAGACAGTCAACCCGACAACACGCCCCTCAGGGAGAATCCCCTCGGGGTCGGTGGAGGCTACTGAAGAACTGAAGAGACGGGATAAAGCATCAGGCTTGGTGTTCTTAGAGCCCGGACGATAAGAAATAACGAACTCGAAACTTGCGAAAAACAGCGCCCAACGAGCCTGATGCGCATTGAGTCGTTTGGCAGAACGGATGTACTCCAGGTTCTTATGGTCAGTCCAAACGACAAAAGGAACGGTCGCCCCCTCCAACCACTGTCGCCATTCGCCTAGGGCTAAGCGGATGGCGAGCAGTTCGCGGTTTCCCACATCATAGTTACGTTCCGACGGCGACAGGCGATGAGAAAAATACGCGCAAGGATGGACCTTATCGTCAGAATGGGAGCGCTGGGACAGAATGGCTCCCACACCCACCTCTGACGCGTCAACCTCGACAATGAACTGTCTAGAGACGTCAGGTGTAACAAGGATAGGAGCGAATGTAAAACGCTTCTTGAGGAGATCAAAAGCTCCCTGGGCGGAAACGGACCACTTAAAGCACGTCTTGACAGAAGTAAGGGCTGTGAGAGGAGCTGCCACCTGACCGAAATTATGAATGAAACGACGATAGAAATTCGCGAAACCGAGAAAGCGCTGCAGCTCGACACGTGACTTAGGGACGGGCCAATCGCTGACAGCATGGACCTTAGTGGGATCCATCTGAATGCCTTCAGCGGAAATAACAGAACCGAGAAATGTGACGGAGGAGACATGAAAAGCTCACTTCTCAGCCTTCACATAAAGACAATTCTCTAAAAGGCGCTGGAGAACACGTCGAACGTACTGAACAAGAATCTGGAGTGACGGTGAAAAAATCAGGATATCGTCAAGGTAAACGAAAACAAAGATGTTCAGCATGTCTCTCAGTACATCATTCACTAATGCCTGAAAGACAGCTGGAGCGTTAGCGAGACCGAACGGCAGAACCCGGTATTCAAAGTGCCCTAACGGAGTGTTAAACGCCGTTTTCCACTCGTCCCCCTCCCTGATGCGCACGAGATGGTAAGCGTTACGAAGGTCCAACTTAGTGAAAAACCTGGCTCCCTGCAGGATCTCGAAGGCTGAAGACATAAGGTGAAGCGGATAACGATTCTTAACCGTTATGTCATTCAGCCCTCGATAATCCACGCAGGGGCGCAGGGTCCCGTCCTTTTTCTTAACAAAAAAACCCCCCGCTCTGGCGGGAGAGGAGGAAGGGACTACGGTACCGGCGTCGAGAGCAACAGACAAATAATCCTCGAGAGCCTTACGTTCAGGAGCCGACAGAGAGTATAGTCTACCCCGGGGGGGAGTGGTACCCGGAAGGAAATCAATACTACAATCATATGACCGGTGAGGAGGAAGGAAGGTGGCCCTGGACCGACTGAAGACCGTGCGCAGATCATGATATTCCTCCGGCACCCGTCAAATCACCAGGCTCCTCCTGTGAAGAGGGGGCAGAAGAAACAGGAGGGATAGCAGACATTAAACATTTCACATGACAAGAAACGTTCCAGGAGAGGATAGAATTACTAGACCAATTAATAGAAGGATTATGACACACTAGCCAGGGATGACCCAAAACAACAGGTGTAAAAGGTGAACGAAAAATCAAAAAATAAATGGTTTCGCTATGATTACCAGAGACAGTGAGGGTTAAAGGTAGCGTTTCACACTGAATCCTGGGGAGAGGACTACCATCCAAGGCGAACATGGCCGTGGGCTCCCCTAACTGTCTGAGAGGAATGTCATGTTCCCGAGCCCAGACTTCGTCCATAAAACAGCCCTCCGCCCCAGAGTCTATCAAGGCACTGCAGGAAGCTGCCGAACCGGTCCAGCGTAGATGGACCGACAAGGTAGTACAGGATCTTGACGGAGAGACCTGAGTAGTAGCGCTCACCAGTAGCCCTCCGCTTACTGATGAGCTCTGGCTTTTACTGGACATGAAATGACAAAATGACCAGCGGAACCGCAATAGAGACAGAGGCGGTTGGTGATTCTCCGTTCCCTCTCCTTAGTCGAGATGCGAATACCCCCCCAGCTGCATGGGCTCAACACCTGAGCCAGTGGAGGAAGATGGTAGTGATGCGGAGAGGGGGGAAACGGATAACACGAGCTCTCTTCCACGAGCTCGGTTACGAAGATCTACCTGTCGTTCAATGCGAATAGCGAGTTCAATCAAAGAATCCACGCTGGAAGGAACCTCCCGGGAGAGAATCTCATCCTTTACATTTACATTTTACATTTACATTTAAGTCATTTAGCAGACGCTCTTATCCAGAGCGACTTACAAATTGGTGCATTCACCTTATGACATCCAGTGGGACAGTCACTTAACAATAGTGCATCTAAAACTTAGGGGGGTGGGGTGAGAGGGATTACTTAACCTATCCTAGGTATTCCTTAAAGAGGTGGGGTTTCAGGTGTCTCCGGAAGGTGGTGATTGACTCCGCTGTCCTGGCGTCGTGAGGGAGTTTGTTCCACCATTGGGGGGGCCAGGGCAGCGAACAGTTTTGACTGGGCTGAGCGGGAGCTGTACTTCCTCAGTGGTAGGGAGGCGAGCAGGCCAGAGGTGGATGAACGCAGTGCCCTTGTTTGGGTGTAGGGCCTGATCAGAGCCTGGAGGTACTGAGGTGCCGTTCCCCTCACAGCTCCGTAGGCAAGCACCATGGTCTTGTAGCGGATGCGAGCTTCAACTGGAAGCCAGTGGAGAGAACGGAGGAGCGGGGTGACGTGAGAGAACTTGGGAAGGTTGAACACCAGACGGGCTGCGGCGTTCTGGATGAGTTGAAGGGTTTAATGGCACAGGCAGGGAGCCCAGCCAACAGCGAGTTGCAGTAATCCAGACGGGAGATGACAAGTGCCTGGATTAGGACCTGCGCCGCTTCCTGTGTGAGGCAGGGTCGTACTCTGCGGATGTTGTAGAGCATGAACCTACAGGAACGGGCCACCGCCTTGATGTTAGTTGAGAACGACAGGGTGTTGTCCAGGATCACGCCAAGGTTCTTGGCGCTCTGGGAGGAGGACACAATGGAGTTGTCGACCGTGATGGCGAGATCATGGAACGGGCAGTCCTTCCCGGGAGGAAGAGCAGCTCCGTCTTGCCGAGGTTCAGCTTGAGGTGGTGATCCGTCATCCACACTGATATGTCTGCCAGACATGCAGAGATGCGATTCGCCACCTGGTCATCAGAAGGGGAAAGGAGAAGATTAATTGTGTGTCGTCTGCATAGCAATGATAAGAGAGACCATGTGAGGTTATGACAGAGCCAAGTGACTTGGTGTATAGCGAGAATAGGAGAGGGCCAAGAACAGAGCCCTGGGGGACACCAGTGGTGAGAGCGCGTGGTGAGGAGACAGATTCTCGCCACGCCACCTGGTAGGAGCGACCTGTCAGGTAGGACGCAATCCAAGCGTGGGCCGCGCCGGAGATGCCCAACTCGGAGAGGGTGGAGAGGAGGATCTGATGGTTCACAGTATCGAAGGCAGCCGATAGATCTAGAAGGATGAGAGCAGAGGAGAGAGAGTTAGCTTTAGCAGTGCGGAGCGCCTCCGTGATACAGAGGAGAGCAGTCTCAGTTGAATGACTAGTCTTGAAACCTGACTGATTTGGATCAAGAAGGTCATTCAGAGAGAGATAGCGGGAGAGCTGGCCAAGGACGGCACGTTCAAGAGTTTTGGAGAGAAAAGAAAGAAGGGATACTGGTCTGTAATTGTTGACATCGGAGGGATCGAGTGTAGGTTTTTTCAGAAGGGGTGCAACTCTCGCTCTCTTGAAGACGGAAGGGACGTAGCCAACGGTCAGGGATGAGTTGATGAGCGAGGTGAGGTAAGGGAGAAGGTCTCCGGAAATGGTCTGGAGAAGAGAGGAGGGGATAGGGTCAAGCGGGCAGGTTGTTGGGCGGCCGGCCGTCACAAGACGCGAGATTTCATCTGGAGAGAGAGGGGAGAAAGAGGTCAGAGCACAGGGTAGGGCAGTGTGAGCAGAACCAGCGGTGTCGTTTGACTTAGCAAACGAGGATCGGATGTCGTCGACCTTCTTTTCAAAATGGTTGACGAAGTCATCTGCAGAGAGGGAGGAGGGGGGAGGGGGCGGAGGATTCAGGAGGGAGGAGAAGGTGGCAAAGAGCTTCCTAGGGTTAGAGGCAGATGCTTGGAATTTAGCGTGGTAGAAAGTGGCTTTAGCAGCAGAGACAGAGGAGGAAAATGTAGAGAGGAGGGAGTGAAAGGATGCCAGGTCCGCAGGGAGGCGAGTTTTCCTCCATTTCCGCTCGGCTGCCCGGAGCCCTGTTCTGTGAGCTCGCAATGAGTCATCGAGCCACGGAGCGGGAGGGGAGGACCGAGCCGGCCTGGAGGATAGGGGACATAGAGAGTCAAGGGATGCAGAGAGGGAGGAGAGGAGGGTTGAGGAGGCAGAATCAGGAGATAGGTGGGAGAAGGTTTGAGCGGAGGGAAGAGATGATAGGATGGAAGAGGAGAGAGTAGCGGGGGAGAGAGAGCGAAGGTTGGGACGGCGCGATACCATCCGAGTAGGGGCAGTGTGGGAGGTGTTGGATGAGAGCGAGAGGGAAAAGGATACAAGGCAGTGGTCGGAGACTTGGAGGGGAGTTGCAGTGAGGTTAGTGGAAGAACAGCATCTAGTAAAGATGAGGTCGAGCGTATTGCCTGCCTTGTGAGTAGGGGGGGAAGGTGAGAGGGTGAGGTCAAAAGAGGAGAGGAGTGGAAAGAAGGAGGCAGAGAGGAAAGAGTCAAAGGTAGACGTGGGGAGGTTAAAGTCGCCCAGAACTGTGAGAGGTGAGCCGTCCTCAGGAAAGGAGCTTATCAAGGCATCAAGGCATCAAGCTCATTGATGAACTCTCCGAGGGAACCTGGAGGGCGATAAATGATAAGGATGATAAGGATGTTAAGCTTGAAAGGGCTAGTAACTGTGACAGCATGGAATTCAAAGGAGGCGATAGACAGATGGGTAAGGGGAGAAAGAGAGAATGACCACTTGGGAGAGATGAGGATCCCGGTGCCACCACCCCGCTGACCAGATGCTCTCGGGTGTGCGAGAACACGTGGGCGGACGAAGAGAGAGCAGTAGGAGTAGCAGTGTTGTCTGTGGTGATCCATGTTTCCGTCAGTGCCAAGAAGTCGAGGGACTGGAGGGAGGCATAGGCTGAGATGAACTCTGCCTTGTTGACCGCAGATTGGCAGTTCCAGAGGCTACCGGAGACCTGGAACTCCACGTGGGTCGTGCGCTGGGACCACCAGAGTAGGGTGGCCGCGGCCACGCGGTGAGGAGCGTTTGTATGGTCTGTGCAGAGAGGAGAGAACAGGGATAAACAGACACATAGTTGACAGGCTACAGAAGAGGCTACGCTAATGCAAAGGAGATTGGAATGACAAGTGGACTACACGTCTCGAATGTTCAGAAAGTTAAGCTACGTAGCAAGAATCTTATTGACTAAAATGATTAAAATGATACAGTACTGCTGAAGTAGGCCAGCTGGCAGTGGGTGCGTTGTTGACACTACACTAATCAAGTCATTCCGTTGAGTGTAATAGTTTCTGCAGTGTTGCTATTCGGGGCTAGCAGGCTAGCTAGCAGTGTTGTTTACGTTACGTTGCGTTAAAAGAACGACAATAGATGGCTAGCGAACCTAGAAAATCGCTCTAGACTACACAATTATCTTTGATACAAAGACGGCTATGTAGCTAGCTAAGTAGCTAGCTACGATCAAACAAATCAAACCGTTGTACTGTAATGAAATGAAGTGAAAATGTGATACAACCTGTGAATGCGACCGGGTAGTTGAGTTCTATACAGAAGACGTTGGCTAGCGTTGGCTAGCTGTTGGCTAGCTAGCAGAGTCACCTACGTTAAGGACGACAAATAGCTGGCTAGCTAACCTCGGTAAATTAAGATAATCACTCTAAGACTACACACTCTAAACCTAAACAACACAATTATCTTGGATACGATGATACGATGATACGAAGACAGCAAAGACAGCTATGTAGGTAGCTAACACTAAACTAATCAAGTCGTTCAGTTGAGTGTAAAAGTTTCTCAGTGCAGCTAATCAGTGGACGTTAGCTAGCTGGCTAGTGAAGACTACGTTAGGACGGCGAAATACGATAATTACGCAATTATCTTTAATACAAAGACGGCTATGTAGCTAGTTGAGAAGAAATTGCTAAGATAAGACAAATCAAACCGTTGTGATATAATGAAATATAATGAAAAAGTTATACTACCCGTTGGAGCGACGTGCAGATGCGACCACTCGCTCCAACCGGAACCGGTTTACCTTTACCTCCGCGTGGAGACCCTCCAGAAAACGAACGAGCAACGCCGGCTCGTTCCAGTCACTGGAGGCAGCAAGAGTGCGAAACTCTATAGAGTAATCCGTTATGGATCGATTACCTTGACATAGGGAAGACAGGACCCTGGAAGCTTCTTTCCCAAAAACTGAACGATGAAAAACCTGTATCATCTCCTCCTTAAAGTTCTGATACTGGTTAGTACACTCAGCCCTTGCCTCCCAGATTGCCGTGCCCCACTCACGAGCCCGTCCAGTAAGGAGAGATATGACGTAGGCAATACGAGCTGTACCCCTGGAGTACGTTTTGGGCTGGAGAGAGAACACAATATCACACTGGGTGAGGAACGAGCGGCATTCAGTGGGCTGCCCAGAGTAACACGGTGGGCTATTAATTCTGGGCTCCGAAGACTCGGAAGCCCTGGAAGTAGCTGGTGGATCGAGGCGGAGATTGTGAATATGTTTTGAGAGGTCGGAGACTTGGGCGGCCAGGGTCTCAACGGCATGTCGAGCAGCAGACAATTCCTGCTCGTGTCTGCCTAGCATCGCTCCCTGGATCTCGACGGCTGAGTAGCGAGGATCCGAAGTCGCTGGGTCCATTCTTGGTCGGATTCTTCTGTTATGCAGGTGAGTGAGGACCCAAAAGCGATTTAACAGAAACAGAGTCTTTTAATGTCCAAACAGGGAAAACATAAATCCTCAATCTTTACAGGAGATGTCCAAACAGTGAAAACATAAATCCTCTATCTTTACAGGAGAGTCCCCCTTCTAGTAGTAGAGGAGAATTGCAGGGCTCGCGGCAACAGACTGCAGGTCCCTTCGGGTAGGCGCGGGCCATAGAGGATAGAGACACCTGCTCACACGCAGTATCTGATGAAGAGGCAGATTACGACAGGACGGAACAAGGGCAAAGCAAACAAGAATCCGACAAGGACAGAAGCAGAAACAGAGAGAGAAATAGAGACTTAATCAGAGGGCAAAAGAGGGAACAGGTGTGAGAGAGTAAACGAGGTCGTTAGGAGAATAAGGAACAGCTGGGAGCAGGAACGGAACGATAGAGAGAGAGAGAGATAGAGAGAGAAAGTAACCTAATACGACCAGCAGGGTGAAACGAAGAGAAGAGAAAGCACAGGGACAAGACATGACAATACATGACAGGAATAGAACCAGGATGTCTGTAATAATAATATGTCTGTAGTGACACCTCTAGCACTGAGATGCTGTGCCTTAGACCACCGCGCAATTCGGCAGCCTTTCGTTCTCTCTTTTTCCCAACTCCATTCTCTCTCCTGTTTGTTGTTGTATCTCTCTCTTCTCCACTACTCTCTACTACCTTTTCTCTTTCTAATCATGTCTTTATTTTTTCTTATTCTTTCTCTCTTTTTGCCCTCACTTCCCCCTTCTCTCTCTGTCCTCATCTCATCCACTCATTGTACTTTTTCTCTCTTTTTCTGCCTCATTCTGTGTCCTTCCGTTTGTGCCTACCTCTTTTTTTTCTCTTCCTCATTCTTGTTCCCTCTTCTCTCGACCATGCTCCCGCCTCCTAACCACTCCATTTCTATTATAATTCCTCTGTGCTATTTTCAATGTCAATGACTACAGGCTATTGTTAACAGTTGTTGTTGAGCAGAGAATAGCATTGGCCTTTAAGTGTTTCTATATACTCTTATGCATGCGTGAGTGGGACCGTTATTAACATCAATAGCTGCTCTTTCACCAAGTCATACTACAGTCTAGTGTATGAGTGTACACAGAAACAAAAATAATTAGAATTGTGTGTGCACGTGTGTGACAGATACAACCCTCCCATAGCATGACACACACTGGGTAGTACAATGTATTTGTGAAGAACCGTTTCAGGGCCAAGCCTTCATCTCTTGTTCTCCGTTCTACTCCAATTAGAGAAAATGTACTGGGGGGTTGCACCCCGTGGTCAGGGTTAAAGCCCAATTCTGGCAAAATACAACCTTCACAAAGGTTACATACATATTGTGCTATACGTGTGTGAGTGTGTTGATAGTAAACTCATGCACGCATCATGAATGTGTTTATGCTTATTATCCCTGTCTCTGTATGTTCCAGCCAGTGGATGCCAGTCACTACCTCAAGATGGCCGAGTGTTTATCCGTCACTTCCCCATGCTCACCCTGAAGCAGTGCCGCAAGGTTTTAGAGTCATAAATCATCTGAGAAAAACTCAATTGCTACTGTTCATACCACTTGAATGAAGAATAAAAATGCAATTTTTGTCAAGTCTGTAAAACTATCAAGGCTCAGGCTAAGACCCAGATGCAGACACAGCAGGCGGATAGTACGAGTCTCCGAGTTTATTAAAGGACAAGGGGCGGGCAAAGAGTCGTAATCCAAATCAGAGTCAGGCATGTACAGGACGGCAGGCAGGATCAGGGTCAGGACAGGCAGGAAGGTCAGAACTGGGAAGACTAGGAAAACAAAAATTAGAGCACAGGAAACAACGAAACACGCTGGTAATGTAGGACTTGCCTGGATAAGACAAACTGGCAACAGACAAACAGAAAACACAGGTAGAAATACACAGGGGATAATGGGGGGAGATGGGAGACACCTGTTGGGGGGTGGAAACAAGCACAAAGTCAGGTGAAACAGGGTGTGACAAAAACGTCAACTCCGTCAGATTTTTGTCTAACGTCAACGCCGTCAGAGTGCTGAAAGATCTGATAGAATGGTAAATGTTTTTATTGGGAATTTTCTAATGATTCATTTTCCATATTTTCCAAATGTTTGTATTTGAAGTTTTATTTTAGAGACAAAAAATGTCTGTTCTGAGTATCTGTTGTCACCTACATCGGTGGCTTGTCAACTCCCTCACTGATGGAGTCAATAGTTTTTGGTCAATATTCGGAACAATATTTTAATCACTGTTCTGCAACATATGCTTAAATAATTTAAGTATTTGCTGTGCTAGACCTAATGGATAATGTTTGCTTTAATAATGTTGTTTTATGTTCTAAATCTATAAAAATATGTAGAAATGCTAACGAAATTAGCACAGGAGCATTTAATAGTGCTAGAAAACAAAACGAAATAGGTTTGGAGATTTATATTACATATAATGTTAGTATTAAACAATCAAGGCCATTAAACACTTGTTGCACAATAATTTTATGGTGTCTGATGGTGTCCAGTTAGTTTCATTTTATAAAATTAAAAATGAGGTTGTTCCTTTACGTGGTATGATAGCTGATATTTTGGTCTATCAAATTTAGTTAATATGAAGACAAATATTTGTCGAAAAAAATAGAGATTGTCCCGTCTTTTAAGAATTTCTGAGCTCTATAACAGCAACATTTGTACTGTGGTATTGTATTGTTGTGAAAGTACCGTACGTGTTACAGCATTCCCCGTCATTTTATAAATCCACACTCTCCCACAGCAGGTGTCACTGATTCACTGCAATTCTTAGTGTTGTTACGATTCCATTGTCCCTCTGTCCCAGGTGAGGGTGGTGGTGTTGGCTGAAGCTTCTCTGGAGGGAGGAAGGACGACCGCAAACGCCTGCTACTCGACATCCTGGTTCTGAGCGGGGTGGACCACTGTGTGGACCACGGTGCAACCACAACATGACCACAAACACAATCCTTGATATAAACATCTCTGTTGTTGTGCTGTTAACCCCTCTGTTTGTGGCTGTGTTTGTGTTAAACCCTCTTGGTGGTCATGTTTGTGTCAACCCGATTGTTTTTGGTAATGTTTGTGTCAACCCGATTTTTGGTAATGGTTTACCCCACTGTTTGAGGTTTTGGTTCTGTTAATGACTCTGTTCTGTGGTCCTGTTTGTAGGATGTGGGGGACTGCCTGTCTCTGTTCACAACAGAGGAGGAGATCTTTACGTTTCAGAGGACCATCTCAGTCCAGACTGACCGAGATGCCGACGGAGATGTACTGGACCCAAAGGGACCGCATTAACACAGCACACACAAAGTGAGGATCGCAGTAAAGTACTTCTAAAGACCTGAAAACACATAGAGGGGACAGGTAAACAACTACACATTCTCTTTCAGGCTGAAGTACAATAAAGTCCAAATACCTCACAAAACACAGACAATTGGTACAGGAGCGATCAATCAAATCTACGCCTTTAAGACTGGAGTATAACGTGATGAGCCAAAACTCCTCACAACAGACATTCAGTCAGGGAGGTAAGAGCTAAAGTGCTTTTCAGACAGCCAAAGGAGTATCGCCTAGTGCCCCACCGAACACACAACTTGTCCCTCTTGTCAAAGTGGCCTTCACACACAAGCCCTCAGTCTACGGGTGTGTTCGAGCAGTAAGCCTAAAGAAACCGAATGTAGATGAAAGTCGATGAGTGAAGTTGTGGAAGGTGCATCTGTGACAGCTGAAAGTCGGACACTGTAGTGGTTTTCCAACAGCAAGGCTCAGATCAACATAGCAGTGTCAACAAAGCTATTATTGTTTATAAGCATTTTCTGTGTAAATATCTATTTAAACTTTTCTATATCCGCATATCACACACTCACAAACTGAAAACATAAAGTGTGTACAACTCATTGGTCAATCTCATTTGTAGCTTTAGTATCGCAGCAAAGTTGGTTCCTGTTTCATTCACGTGTTTGGCCATAATCGCATGGGTCAAACAAAAACACCCTAACGACAAATAGTACGTCCAACAATGCAGGTGATGGCTCCAATTGCAACAAGTTGAAGGAGACGTCATCAAAAACTACATGACATCATTTTTGTTATAGTTCTAGCAGTCGACATGTAATCTCAAATCAGGGAATTTTTATAACTATGTTGCAACACTTTAAAAGGTGGTGACCAACAATGGTCACCAACTTGACAAAAGTGATCCCCTTGAACGCGCCGAATTTCGACAGTTGCCGGTAACCATAGCAATGAAATAAGTAAACATTATCAACGTGCTAAAAAATAATCGCTATAACAGCATAGGAATGCATAAAAGCATATTTACACGCAACAGAAATAATTTATCAAAAAAAGTATTAGAAAATAATGATTTTTATTGTTAAACGTGACTATCAGTTTACACTGTTAACCAGCTAGCTAGTGGAATGGTATCAAATACAGCAAACACATGGTGTCCATGTTTTTGATGCCATTCCATTCGCTCCAAACTAACCATTATGAGTCATCCTCCCCTCAGCATCCTCCTGTGGTGCTGATGTATCACCATGCAAGCTTCATTTTGTACTGTGATTGGTCAACAACGACGGCACCGCTTAAAAAATAGAACAGAATCCTATTTTCTCCTCCTCAGCTGAGTGGCTTCCACTGGCACAAGCATCACCGGGGTGGAGATGTTATTTCCTACCCTCACCACCCGGGGGCAGCCCGTCAGAAAGTTCAGGACCCAGTTGCACAGGGCGGGGTCGAGACCCGGGGTCTCGAGTTTAATGACAAGTTTGGAGGGTACTATGGTGTTAAATGCTAAGACGTAAGCGTTGAACAGCATTCTTACATAGGTATTCCTCTTGTCCAGATGGGTTAGGACAGTGTGCAGTGTGATTGCGATTGCATCGTCTGTGGACCTATTGGGACGGTAAGCAAATTGGAGTGGGTCTAGGGTGTCAGGTAGGGTGGAGGTGATATGATCCTTGACTAGTCTCTCAAAGCACTTCATGATGACGGAAGTGAGTGCTACGGGGCGATAGTCGTTTAGCTCAGTTACCTTTGCTTTCTTGGGAACAGGAACAATGGTGGCCCTCTTGAAGCATGTGAGAAAAGCAGACTGGGATACGGATTGATTGAATATGTCCGTAAACACACCAGCCAGCTGGTCTGCGCGTGCTCTGAGGACGCGGCTAGGGATGCCGTCTGGGCCGGCAGCCTTGCGAGGGTTAACACGTAATATTTTACTCACGTTGGCTGCCGTGAAGGAGAGCGTACAGGTTTTGGTAGCGGGCCGTGTCAGTGGCACTGTATTGTCCTCAAAGTGAGCAAAGAAGTTGTTCAGAATGTCTGGGATGGAGAAGCTGGGGGCCATGGTCAGCCTCACATTCGGGTGACGGACTCAGTCTAATGGGCAGGTGGAAAGGACCAATCAGGAGCTGGGGAGGTTCCTAAGGAGTCACAGTCAGGAAAGGCAGGGGGAGTGGGCCTGGTTTCTTCCCTGGGCGGAATATGGCAAAAATCCTTCACTCATCCCTCGAGCTGACTCCCTTCCAGGGTAACCTGGGATATCAGCCGGCCCTGGCTCCGTGGACTCCAAGCCAGACCAAGGCCCCTGTAGTTGACGAGTAGTTCCGGCTCACAGAGGTGTGGAACGCTGCCCACGTGAGGCTTCTCTTGTTTTGTAATGCTCCATGTTTAAACTCACCATCTGCACCTGCTTCCTGACTCCCTGCGTCTTTGTTACAATTCCCCAACGTGGGGACAAATGTGGAGACCCCCACCCCCTGATTAAAAAAACTAAAACATTTATTGTGAAAAACATATATATATATTTTAAATATCTGGGGGTTTTGGTCGGCTGTATCTAGGCTCTGTAGTAGTCAAATTGTTTTTGACACCTTTATCTGAATCCCACAGTTTTTACCTCTCCAAGAGTAAGAAATATTCAGTGTCATAAAAGGGACTATTGGAGTTTATACTAAGACGACATGCAATATAGCAATCAATGTCTACTACTTCATAGGCTTTATCCAGTGTACAGCAAGGGTTCCAACATTTCAAGTGGGCATTAGGATAATTTTCAGTCGAGGGACACTCCATTATGAGACTTATAGTTTTGAGGGTAATATAAAATATTATGCATCATTTAGAAAATTCCACCAGAGGTGGTCAGTTTAACAGATTTTAAAAGATGATTTATGCTAGACTTGAAAATGCGATCCGCGTGTGACACAATTGCAGCGCCTCCAGAGGCTTTCGCTGCCAAATCAAGGGCCGTACTCTGCATTGTCGTGTGCCTCTCAAATGTTGTAATAATGTGGAGGGCTCCACATGATTGGTTAACTGTAGGAGTGGGCGGTGTGTCTTGTACAAACAGAAACTCACTTCCTTGACAATTTCCTTCACAACAGCCCTGCTCCGCGAAGCACAAGAAGTATGATGCAGAGGCCACATCACAGTAAATGTAGTGCGGCAAAGCAGACTCCAGAATGACCATAAATCGGCTTTTATTACTGACATCCCCCTCACGTACCTAAAAAGAAACTGACAGGGAAACAAGAGAAACTCATTCAAGCCCACTATTAATCTTCCTAAAACAGAGGGATGTATACTTTGCTAAACTGAGCAGAATAAGGGACAGCCCACATCGGTGAGAGCTGAAGGGATGGAAAAATGTCCTTCTTAGTGGATAACTACCACCCCCCTTGTGGTTGGAATTGAATTGTGCCACTGGAAAATAAACAATGTACTTACTGTGTCTGCTGATACTTTATGTAACCAGCCATCTGCCATGTAAAAATGCCAAAGGTAATTTATTTGCTCCTACTGTTTAATAAACTAAAGGTGAAAAGAAATTGTGCCTTTTTAGGGATGAAACTGCAAAGGCAAAACATGGTATTACCTAACTCCGGTGCATAGGAATGCCCTGCCAGGCCCACCCAATCAGATTGAGCAAAAAAAAATACATTAAATACACATTTTTTATTACTACCTCATCTAACATTATCTTAAATAATCCTCTTCCTCATCTTGACCCCCCCCCCCCTTCTAGCTCTGACTCTAATGATAGCTACTTTACTGAGAAGAAATGTACTTTCTATGCCCGTGATATGTGGTTGCACTAACTGTAAGTCACTCTGGATAAGAGCGTCTGCTAAATGACTAAAATGTCAAATGCAAATGTATTATGAAAAAATGACATACACATTTCTGGCTATGCCCCTGACTTTTACTTTTTATTTTATGTTAGATGTGTTGGATGCCTCCGGGTTCATTCAAATGGCAGGCATGGCTTGAACGAGCCGAAGAGAGAAACCGACTGAAATGCTGGGCTGACTTTATACATTTCTACCACAAGATGGCCGCAAATGATGGGTAAGTGATGACAAAGATGAGTTATTATTGCTTCTAATGATGTCATCCTGTTAGCGCACAATAGCCTGTCCAGCATGGGCCAACCTACCTTGTCTGAGTGAAGCAGTATCAGTGAAGTGCCCAGTACACCTACAGAACCACACGCAATTTTGGCTTCCTGCCCTCAAGACTCCTGTAGTCTGAGCCACCTGGCATAAAATTGTGTGCAATTCATGTCACAGTATTAATGCAGTGTAGTACATTGAGTTTTAAAGTGTGTGTACTGTGTAGTGTTTGGGAACGTTATGATTATATGATCATCGTATTTGTGCCAGCTCCCTGGTACATATCTAGAGGCCACTGGAATTGTGTGTATGTTTGTGTGTGTGTGTGCATGCCACTTCGGCGTGCATGCATGTGTTTGTGTCTTGGTGTGTTACTGTCAGTTTGTTAGCTGTCTATTCCACCATAACTCTCAATTAAGGGAAAATCAATCACGGTCTATTCCGAGGGCTCTAATCCAATCAGAGCATTACAATGTTTGGGAAAACATCAGGCAGAAACATAAATGGTAGCCCTCTTTTGTGTATGCAACATTACACTAGCCACTGACTGTAGTAGGGGACAAGATAAAAGGGTGGATGTCACACAGGGGTGGAGAAAGAGTAACTAATATAGCTGTTTTAAGTGCGTAGGCCCCTGCTGTACACCTACAGTACCCTGTAGACCAGGGGTGGGCAACTTGCAGCCCGCGGCCCGGCCCCTCTTTTGTTGGCCTGCGGACACATTTTTTTTTAATTGTGTTTTTTTGAGAAGTCAGTAGGGGTCTCAATTTGCTATTGAGAGTTAGAATAATATAATACACAAGGTGCAATTTCTAAATGTGTTTGTGCATCAGCAGTCACTTAATTAGCCCATATCAGCTAATTGGTAAGTTAGTCTAGCGGCCAGCTATCTAATCTTACAGTAAGGATGGTCGATTTTATCGACCGCGGTGGGGCTAATCATATTAAAAACTGCAAATATTTGTCTCCACCTTATGGTAAAATGTGTAGAATTGCAGGAAATCATGAGGGGGACCACTAAAATGTTTTGCTCGCAAGGTGGGGGACCTACGAGCCACTGCGGTAACCTCATGATGAGTTACGTTTTTTTGTGGCCCCCACCCTCATCAAAGTTGCCCATCCCTGCTGTAGACCGACAGTATGTTAACCCTATAACACACAGCGCAGAGTGCACTTAAACAAACGGCCCCCTACTCTGTAGACCGACAATCCTGTTGGTGTGTTCGCTCTCTTAGGGGCACTGAATGGAGGTCCTTGTGATGTGGTGAGTAATGTCGGTTAAAAACGTTGAACAAACTCTGTTGAAAACAAACATTTCGCCGCGAGCCTTCGCAGCGAGCCGCGAGTCTTGTTGTATGCATCTCAGGTGAAGGGGGATAGAAGTGACAGGAGATAATTAAACTACGTACTTAAAACAGCTACAGTATACATGTACTTGGCCTGAAATGAATGACACAGCCTCACATTAATAGGCAACACATCTGACATTGCTGTGATGTGTTCATTTTGAGTACACCCCGGGTGGGCAACTCTGTCACTGACCTATCTCTCCACCTGTGTTGACCTATCTCTCCACCTGTGTTTACCTATCTCTCCACCTGTGTTGACCTATCTGTCCACCTGTGTTTACCTATCTCTCCACCTGTGTTGACCTATCTCTCCACCTGTGTTGACCTATCTCTCCACCTGTGTTGACCTATCTCTCCACCTGTGTTGACCTATCTCTCCACCTGTGTTTACCTATCTCTCCACCTGTGTTTACCTATCTCTCCACCTGTGTTTACCTATCTCTCCACCTGTGTTTACCTATCTCTCCACCTGTGTTTACCTATCTCTCCACCTGTGTTGACCTATCTCTCCACCTGTGTTTACCTATCTCTCCACCTGTGTTTACCTATCTCTCCACCTGTGTTTACCTATCTCTCCACCTGTGTTTACCTATCTCTCCATCTGTGTTTACCTATCTCTCCACCTGTGTTTACCTATCTCTCCACCTGTGTTGACCTATCTCTCCACCTGTGTTGACCTATCTCTCCACCTGTGTTGACCTATCTCTCCACCTGTGTTGACCTATCTCTCCACCTGTGTTTACCTATCTCTCCACCTGTGTTGACCTATCTCTCCACCTGTGTTGACCTATCTCTCCACCTGTTTTCTTTCTCTTTCTCTCTCTCTTCTCTTAGAACAGCCTGCAGAAGCATTCATTCATCCACCTCCTGTGTCCCTTTCCTCTCTCTGATGCCCAAAGACATTGTACCAAGTTGGGTCAGAGCCCTTCTCGCAAGCAAGGGGGGAGGCCGATGACATAAGAGCATCAGACTAACTCCTTGAATGGCATACTCCTTGAAGTTTGCAGTCTACAAAACACTATTTTGCTTAAAATGTATTTTTCTTTGCCTTAAGTGGATGTACATTACTGTACTTATACTTGGGATATTGTTTTTCAACAGGAAAGGTTCAAATATAGCTGGAGTGTGTCTTTAACCCTCCACTGCAGTAGCTAACTGCAGGCACCAAACTGTTGTATCAGCCATTCCTCTTTATATACATAGCTGGGACAGGAGGAACAAAGAGGAGCATGTTTACATGTGAGCGTGCCTGCATTTGTGCATTCGTTCTTGTGTTCATTTTGTATACTGAACAAAAATATAAACGCAACATGCAACAATTTGAAAGATTTTATTGAGTTCATAGAAGGAAGTCAGTCAATTGAAATAGTCAGTATATATGCATGTGTATGTACTTCGTTTGTTATAATTATAAATGAAATAGTGTCGATGTTTTCCATGTAAAATTCAAAGCCATAACACAACCAATACCTTGCAGGATGTGTGTGTTTTGTCTGATTTAGTATGTAGGATTGTTATCCATTCCTAATCAATGCCATCCGTCCCAAGAATTAATTGATGAATACTGCGCATTCCTGTACATAAATCGAGAGCGCGTGTCCCTGCAAGGTGGACGGGCACTTTACACAACATCTTCTCTGGAACAAAGACGTATGGAGGCTGATCGGTCTTGGAGGTGGTTAGGGGAGGGGCAACCACTCCAAAGTATCACATACAGGACAGATAACCATAGCATGTATTACCTTATCTCTTCATTATGAATGACGTCATGTGATTGAAGAGGTCGATCTGGTTTGAAGGGGGCGTGTTCTGCGCGTGCTGTCCACATTGATTGACACACATGCTCACGGATTAAAGGTTTAAAGATACTGTCATTAAAATAAAATGACTTTACTTGACTTAAAGACTTCACTATTTCATTATAATATTTGGTAGAATGCATGTCATTTAGGTTTTGAATGAAGTATAGGCTAATACCCAACACAAGGAAAACAAACACCTACTTGCATATGCCTAAATTGTTACATATGTGTAGGCCTATGTCAGTTGTTACATTCTAACAGTGCACCACAACGGAAGTGGAAATAATGCTACATAAGTCAACCATACCTTAAAAAGTATTGTCATAATGTAGCCTTTGTCATTAGTCTATTAATTATATTTCCAAAAGGAGCAATATAATTATTTGGAATTCATTGTAAATGTCCTCTATCCACCGTTGAATTTCTTTGTGTCCTTATCATTGTACAATAATATTTTGATGATCTTTCTGTCTATTTCTGGATCCCTCAACATGCCAGGACATGTGTCCCTTCCACAAACTGCTTGCCTGGATATGCCTGCGCGCACATAGGCTACTGTATCTTGGAGGGTGTCTCTTTAAAAGGCGGAAGGGGTGGCCTTTACAGTGGTAACGTTAGTCTTATCTAGCCACCACTAGTGCTGCTGTTGCTGTATAACTTTGAGCTTGTTGAGGGCTGTCACATGACGGAATGTGCTAAGTAGATAGATATGTGTGTATGCGTGCAGCAGAAGAGATCGCGAGTATGATGTATGATGTGGCGTTTCGTTTTCCATACCAACTGAGCTGCGTTCTTCAGTAAAGGCGACTTTTTGAGAAACGGAGATAGCATTCTAATTTCCGTTCCTTTTCGTTTTTCGATCCTCACTGACAACAATACGCAGCGTTCCTGTATCCAGTCTAATTTTAAAAGGGACTTGAGAGTGAAAGGGAATTTGGCAAGATGGCAGCAATGACAGGGATAGGACTATGCAGGAATTAATCGCTTCCATCACCATAGCGCGCAGTGACTGAACGCCTTTATCCGTGGCGGACAGCTTCAGTGTGATGACGTTTTACCAGGTTCTCCGTGGCAATTGACGAGGAGGTTCAAATTGGTGTATTCACTTGCCTTGCATCAATGCGGGATTTGATCTTGAACACGCAAGGTAGGAATGTGCAATCCGCTCATTGATGAACGAACTCGGGCTACACAGTAGATTACTCATGAACGAACTGTAGGCATTGTACTGTTGTTATCAACATTGCTCCAGGCGAGGAGAAATACGACGAATATGCAGGCAAGGAGAAATACGACGAATATGCAGCAACCCGTTTTGAACTGTTGCGATTGTCAAATGTAAAGTCGCTGTGGCTTGCATATGGAGCCAGGGAGAATAGTAATCGTTTAATAGTTATGGTGCTAAGACATTTATAATGGTCCACGAGTAATACAATTAAAATATATCCTGATCAGCATAGCGGTGCTTTTTTTTTTGCTACTAGAGGATTTTCTCAATTCACGCGGAGTTGATAGTGACCCTTGGGGACTGCTGGTCTGGAATAGCAACAAAGGCGGGGGCGCGCATTCATGGAATGCGAATTTGACAACTCTCCACTACTTATCTACTGACCTTATCAGCGGGCAGCAGGGACGTGCAAGTGACTGAAGGAGAGATGGCCGAGGTTCCAGCCCCCAGCATTCACACTGAGTTGGATGTGGCCATAGACCCAGACTTCGAGCCACAAAAACGGCCACGATCGTGCACATGGCCGTTGCCCCGACCCGAGTCCAATTCTGGCAAACCAGAGAGCAATGACACTGACATTATACCTGAGGAAGACGATGAAGAAGAGGAACAACATGCCACTTCTATGGCCATCAACGTCAATGGCACCAGCTCCAGCCTGGGAGCAGACGACCAGAACAGCAACAGCCCTACGGCCGAAGGACTGCTGTCCAAACAGGAAAATGGAGGCTCCCCGCTCCCCTCCCAGTCCCCCACGGCCACTTCTGGCACAGTCAGCACCAGCAGCCCGGGGGCGCAGACTGCACGGAAGTCCTCGTCGCGCAGAAACGCATGGGGGAATCTCTCATATGCTGACCTGATAACCAAAGCCATAAGCAGCACGCCAGACAAGAGATTGACTCTGTCTCAGATTTATGAGTGGATGGTGAGATGTGTGCCGTACTTCAAAGACAAAGGTGACAGTAACAGCTCAGCTGGGTGGAAGGTAAGCACAAATGTTTTCCTCATCTCCTCATTCATTCCCCCTTCCTCCCTTCCCCTGTCATCAAAACAAAAACAATAACAAGAAACACATGTCTAGAGTTTGTGCTTTTGGATGTACCCTGGCTTTGTTTATAAACATACACACACTCTGTCATTCTCTCTCTCTCCATTTCCCGCATTTGGAATTGAGAAAAACAAAAAACAACACAAAACTTTGTATCAGCAAGTGAGTCCGGACTGTCTGTAGCTTATTTAGAGAGACTTTAATCAAATGAGTTTATGACGCACGGAGATTGATACAATTAGGCTACATAAATCATTAGACTGTACAGTCCTACAATTAATCAACATTTAAGAGTAAAGAACAAAACATGATTGTGCACCTGACCATTGCCCCGACCCGAGTCCAATGCTGGGAAACCAGAGAGCAACGACACTGACATTATACCAGAGGAAGAGGACGACGAAGAGGAACAACATGCCACTTCCATGGCCGTCAATGGCACCAGCTCCAGCCAGACAGTCTGTTCAAAGTGATATTTATATATTTGTTTTGTACATCTTAGGCTAATGCCTGCGATCTTCTGGGTCAGGTAGGCTACTGTAGGCCTACTATCAATGTTGTTAAAACTGCCGTTGGGGAATTACATAACGACTTGGAATGCTGCGGGCTCGGGTGAACAGCCTGGGGTAAGACTACCTTCAATGGGGACGCTATGGTTGCAAAGTGCCGAGGGATGGGACGCATGATGTCATGGATCAAAATTCACTGTGTCGGGGGCCCGTGGAACTTGCCTCGTTGACCGAAAAGGCCGGAGTAGGCCTATGTGCAGCTCATCGAATATTGGGCTTGGAGGGCCTGGTGGGTAGGGTACTCATGTTTCAGTGGACATAAAAAAAATGGTAAGAGGCAGGATGCATTGACAGATGTCGTTACTACATGATCCCCCATGGTTATGCCTTTTATAGTTCTGTAATTTTGCTTTTCAATCACACAGATCAATCAGCCGGCCAGGACAATGTAGTTCAATATAAGACAACCAACGGCACCAGCTTTAGGGTATCAACATGTAATGGCTACTGGCATTAGGAAAACATCCAATGAAACTAAAGACCAGCTTTAGTGGCAGGTGTTCAACAAGGCAACCATGGTGTTTTCACCCGCGTTCAGTTTGTGATTTCACTGTCAGTTGGGGTCCAGGACAGAGTGGTTAGTTTGTCGTCTTAGGTTTCATACAGGTCAGATGGGAGAGCTGGCTTTGTTGAGTAGATTTGGTCGGCAGATCCTAATAATCCCTGTTGGTTTCTCTCCTCTCACTGAATTGACGTCACTCAGCAGACTCTGGGTCATGTCTTATGAAGGATATCAATTATACATCTTTCCCATTCAAGGCTCTTGACACATGCATAGGCAAATAGAGTGCCAAAAAACATATTTACATTATGTAGATCAGAGCTACTTTAAAAAAAAAATGTATGTCACTTTTTTTTCTAGCTTTCAATTAGGCACATTCTTCTCTTCCTTTCCCTTGCAACTCTTCCCCGGATTCTTTGTGTACAAGAGAAAGTAGTGCACTATGTTTTCTGTTAATATACCCTGTAAAAAACCATGGTTAATAAACAACTCTAAGGGGGCCAATATAAAATCTGGGATTTTTAAAATATTTTTTATATTTTCCAAAATTCTGTTTTCTGTTTTATTTTTCCTGGTTTTAGATTGTTTGTATTTTTTGGGGGGTGGTTGTTGTCCTTGATGATCTTTATGGCCTTCCTGTGACATCGGGTGGTGAAGGTGTCCTGGAGGGCAGGTAGTTTGCCCCCGGTGATGCGTTGTGCAGACCTCACTACCCTCTGGAGAGCCTTACGGTTGTGGGCGGAGCAGTGGCCGTACCAGGCGGTACGCCCGACAGGATGCTCTCGATTGTGCATCTGTAGAACTTTGAGTGCTTTTGGTGGCAGTCCGAATTTCTTCAGCCTCTTGAGGTTGAAGAGGCGCTGCTGCGCCTTCTTCACGATGCTCTCTGTGTAGGTGGACCAATTCAGTTTGTCTGTGATTTGTACGCAGAGATACTTAAAACTTACTACCCTCTCCACTACTGTTCCATCGATGTGGATAGGGGGGTGTTCCCTCTGCTCTTTGTTGAAGTCCTGTGTAGCTCAGTTGGTAGAGCATGGCGCTTGTAACGCCAGGGTAGTGGGTTCGATCCCCGGGACCACCCATACGTAGAATGTATGCACGCATGACTGTAAGTCGCTTTGGATAAAAGCGTCTGCTAAATGGCATATATTATTATATTATCTCCTTAGTTTTGTTGATGTTGAGTGTGAGGTTATTTTCCTGACACCACACTCCGAGGGCCCTCGCCTCCTCCCTGTAGGCCGTCTCGTCGTTGTTGGTAATCAAGCCTACCACTGTTGTGTCGTCCGCAAACTTGATGATTGAGTTGGAGGCGTGCGTGGCCATGCAGTCGTGGGTGAACAGGGAGTACAGGAGAGGGCTCAGAACGCACCCTTGTGGGGCCCCAGTGTTGAGGATCAGCGGGGTGGAAATGTTGTTGCCTACCCTCACCACCTGGGGGCGGCCCGTCAGGAAGTCCAGTACCCAGTTGCACAGGGCGGGGTCGAGACCCAGGGTCTCGAGCTTGATGACGAGCTTGGAGGGCACTATGGTGTTAAATGCCGAGCTGTAGTCGATGAACAGCATTCTCACATAGGTATTCCTCTTGTCCAGATGGGTTAGGGCAGTGTGCAGTGTGGTTGAGATTGCATCGTCTGTGGACCTATTTGGGCGGTAAGCAAATTGGAGTGGGTCTAGGGTGTCAGGTAGGGTGGAGGTGATATGGTCCTTGACTAGTCTCTCAAAGCACTTCATGATGACAGAAGTAAGTGCTACGGGGCGGTAGTTTAGCTCAGTTGCCTTCGCTTTCTTGCGAACAGGAACAATGGTGGCCCTCTTGAAGCATGTGGGAACAACAGACTGGGATAGGGATTGATTGAATATGTCCATAAACGCACCAGCCAGCTGGTCTGTGCATGGTCTGAGGGCGCGGCTGGGGATGCCGTCTGGGCCTGCAGCCTTGCGAGGGTTGACACGTTTAAATGTTTTCCTCATGTCGGCTGCAGTGAAGGAGAGTCCGCATGTTTGAATTGCAGGCCGTGTCAGTGGCACTGTATTGTCACTGTATTGTCCTAAATAACTCAAAAGTTATTTAGTCTGCCTGGGAGCAAGACATCCTGGTCCGTGACTGGACTGGTTTTCTTTTTGTAATCTGTGATTGACTGTAGACCGTGCCACATACCTCTTGTGTCTGAGCCGTTGAATTGAGATTCTACTTTGTCTCTATACTGACGCTTAGCTTGTTTGATTGCCTTGCGGAGGGAATAGTTACACTGTTTGTATTCGGTCATGTTTCCGGTCACCTTGCCCTGATTAAAAGCAGCTTTCAGTTTCACGCGAATGCTGCCATCAATCCACGGTTTCTGGTTTGGGAATGTTTTAATCGTTGCTATGGGAACGACATCTTCAACGCACGTTCTAATGAACTCGCTCACCGACTCAGCGTATTCGTCAATGTTGTTGTCTGACGCAATACGAAACATATCCCAGTCCACATGATGGAAGTAGTCTTGGAGTGTGGAATCAGATTGGTCGGACCAGCGTTGAACAGACCTCAGCGCGGGAGCTTCTTGTTTTAGTTTCTGTCTGTAGGCAGGGATCAACAAAATGGAGTCGTGGTCAGCTTTTCTGAAAGGAGGGCGGGGCAGGGCCTTATATGCGTCACGGAAGTTAGAATATCAGTGATCCAAGGTTTTTCCAGCCCTGGTTGCGCAATCGATATGCTGATAAAATTTAGGGCGTCTTGTTTTCAGATTAGCCTTGTTAAAATCCCCAGCTACAATGAATGCAGCCTCCAGATAAATGGATTTGGATGGATGCAAAGAGTCGAAGTTCGTTCAGAGCCATCGATGTGTCTGCTTGGGGGGGGAATATATACGGCAGTGATTATAATCGAAGAGAATTCCCTTGGTAGATAATGCAGTCGACATTTGATTGTGAGGAATTCTAAATCAGGTGAACAGAAGGACTTGAGTACCTGTATGTTGTTATGATCACACCACGTCACGTTAACCATGAAGCATACGCCCCCGCCCCTCTTCTTACCAGAAAGAGGTTTGTTTCTGTCTGCACGATGCGTGGAGAAACCAGCTGGCTGCACCGATTCCGATAGCGTCTCTCCAGTGAGCCATGTTTCCGTGAAGCAAAGAACGTTACAGTCTCTGATGTCCCTCTGGAATGCTACCCTTGCTCGGATTTCATCAACCTTGTTGTCAAGAGACTGGACATTGGCGAGAAAAATGCTAGGGAGTGGTGCACGATGTGCCCGTCTCCGGAGTCTGACCAGAAGACCGCTCCGTTTCCCCCTTTTACGAAGTCGTTTTTTTAGGTCACCATTCCGTTGTCCTGGGTGAAAGGCAGAACACAGGATCCGCTTCGCGAAAGTCATATTCTTGGTCGTACTGATGGTGAGTTGACGCTGCTCTTATGTTCAGTAGTTCTTCTCAACTGTATGTAATGAAACCTAAGATGACCTGGGGTACTAATGTAAGAAATAACATGTAAACAAAAAACTGCATAGTTTCCTAGGAACGCGAAGCGAGGCGGCCATCCCTGTCGGCGCTGGAACTGGCTACACACGGAGTGATAGACAAATGCGCACACCACACATACAGACGGGTGATATTGCTGTTAGGTTTGGCTTTTTAAGCCAATAGTGGCTAAGCAGGGGTGGTATAATGTCACTTGTTTGTGAGCATGCGGTGTTGGAGCATGCGGTGTTGGATTCTTGTGAGATTTTTTTTTATTGAATATCCAAAACATAAAATATACTTG
This sequence comes from Oncorhynchus gorbuscha, assembly GCF_021184085.1. Lineage (NCBI taxonomy): Eukaryota > Metazoa > Chordata > Actinopteri > Salmoniformes > Salmonidae > Oncorhynchus > Oncorhynchus gorbuscha. The sequence goes on along the minus strand of NC_060184.1, from coordinate 44,302,648 downwards.
CAGTGAAGCCGCTCAACAACTACATCACACCAGTCATCCAATAGACTCTCATTCAGAACGACACACAGAAGCATCCAGGGTCAATGCCCTGCTCAAGGGCACGTTGACAGATCTCCCACCAGGCCAAAAAACATGAACCCTCCAAGGTCCCCCCCACAGTTCCCCAATAGCTGTCCCTCCAGCATTTGAGACCCCTCCCACAGCCCCCCACCCCCAAGAAGAAAAATAAAAATAAGATACAATTAGTTCAATGCCCCATGAGAGAGAGAGAGCGAGAGAGAGAAATATATATGCCTACTTTATATGTTTGTGTGCATGTCTGGCACTATTACATGTATGTGTGTGTTCTTGTATGCGTTTATTTGAATTATAGTGTGTGTATATGCATGTGTACAAACACCTGCACGGCATCCGCCTCAGGCAAACCGGCATTAGTTGTAAAAACACTGCCCCTCGGTGTCATTCAAACATAATTTTTATTTTGACTTTATTTAAAAAAATCTTTGGCCATCATTCTATCTCCCGCACAGCAACTCCGCTCCCACTTGTCTCCAATTCCACATCCCAACCCTCAGCTTCCCTCTGCCCATCCCACCTATCTCTGCTGGCCCCCGTCTTCGGATTTCTTTGCACCATATATCTTTCAACCATTCCTGAACCTGAGACCAGAAACAGGCTACCTGAGGGCAATACCAAAATAAATGGTCTATTGATTCTGTATCCTCATAACAAAATCTGCAGAGTTTTGATGATTTTATGCCCCAAATATTCAACATTTTGTTGGTGGCACGAATTCAATATAATAATTTTAGCTGAAGAGCTCAAAGTCTTGAATCTTATGTTGTTATATATCAACTCATACACCCTGTACCATGGAATTGGTACATCAAAAATCTCTTCCCAACTATTTTGCAATCTGTACGGCACAGTTGTCAACATCCTGGTCCTCAAATGAAACTGGTATACTTTCCTATTTATGCTTTTTTTATTCCTCTGCCAGATCCTTTATATTGGGCAGACAGACCAGTTCCCTACATCCCCTCCTGCTGCCACCTGCCTCCTCCATTTTTGGGGTAATGCTTTAATCAACTGGGTGTACTCTTGGATTGAGCAGACCTTCCCGTACAATTCTGATAACTACCATTCCAATTTACAATATAATTTATGAACAAAATACACTTTTCAAACATCTTTCCCATAAATACAGGTATTTTATCAACCAGCACATTTGAATTCAGTCTTAATATTTGTTCTATCTTTTCAGGTGGATGAAATTGAAATTGTAGCCAGCTCTGCAATGCTTGTTTGAAAAAGACAGATACTTTGAAAAAAGTCATTTTCAATTAATCGAAAATGAGACATTGCAATCTGGATGATATTTTCTTAGTAATCTACCTGAGAACCATGTTGTGGAAATTTCCTGTATTTACCAAATCATGAGAGCAAACCACACACAAGTCAGAGTTATCATAAAGTCCATCTTTAATTATATGAGCTCCATCACAACCCAGTGAGTCTCATAACAATTCAGTGTTTATCAATGAATTCTCTGAGAGTCCTTACACATTGCAACTGAGATCCTTTATAGCAAAGACACACGTAGCCAGACAGCATTGGCCATAAATTATCGTTCAGCTTTGTCTCCTAAACTATGTGCTTTTCTCACTCTCAGAACCATAAAACAAAACCTATCAACAGGCATATATCAAATACCCCCTCCTTGACAAGATCACAGAGACACAGTGACTGGCACACAGACATTGTGGAGCCAAGAGATACACGCTTGACCTCTCCCCTCTCTGCGGCCCAAGTAACTTAGTCCTGACAGAGAACAGATGACTGCAAATGGCAAACAGTATTATACAAAAATAAACATTCTGATGAGAAGTAACTAACAACCATATAATGACTATAAAACATCTTATCTATGTTACCAACTAATTCTGATTATTCCCCAACAACCATTTAGGGTAAAACTTTTGATTAAGTGAAGCTTTTAGAGAGAGGTTTAGTGCTTTTATATTTAATCATCTCAACCCACCCAATTCATATTCATTATATAGATGGGCTCATTTGATTTTTCCTGGTTTAGAGTTCCAGATAAAGCAACATTGTTTTGCTCATATGATTTGAAAAATGAATAATCAGGAGTAGGCAGCGCCATAAGTAAGTGAGTAAACTGAGATATGACTAAGGAGTTAATCAGGGCAATTTTTCCATAAATGGACAGGTATTTACCTCTCCAGGATCTTGTCTATTTTTAAGTTTTCTATTGAAATTCATTGTGGAGAGCTTACTTGTGAGATTTGTTTATGACAGTTTGGTATGGAACACATGACAAATTGCATGTACTTTTTGAATTGTTTGGCAAGCTACTCATAGGTGAGCTACTGGTAGCTCGTGGTTGACCTGTTGGAGACCCCTGATGTAGATCAAATCACATTTAGTGCAGTCATGGAGATCATCCATCTTTCATTGAACACAGTTATGAGTAGGTTGGGAAATGTAAAAATTCAGCAGTGATTACCCGTCGGTCATGTTTTGAGCCCCACCTGTTGCCTGTTTTTCATGTTATTTTAGAATCAATACGTGTAACAAATCAGTTTGCAAACAATAGAAAAGTATATAAACTCTGCAAAAAAAAGAAACGTCCCTTTTTCAGGACCGTGTCTTTCAAAGATAATTAGTAAAAATCTAAATGACTTCACAGATCTTCATTGTATAGAGTTTAAACACTGTTTCCCATGCTTGTTCAATGACCCATAAACAATTAATGAGCATGCACCTGTGAAACGGTCGTTAAGACTCTAACAGCTTACAGACGGTTGGCAATTAAGGTCACAGTTATGTACACTTAGGACTCTAAAGAGGCCTTTCTACTGACTCTGAAAAACACCAAAAAAAGATCCCCAGGGTCCCTGCTCATCTGCATGAATGTGCCTTCGGCATGCTGCAAGTAGGCATGAGGACTGCAGATGTGGCCAGGGCAATAAATTGCAATATCCACACTGTGAGACTCCTAAGACGGCGCTACAGGAAGGACAGCTGATCGTACTCGCTGTGGCAGACCACGTGTAACAACATCTGCACAGGATCGGAACATCCCAACATCACCCCTGTGGGACAGGTACATGATGGCAACAACAACTGCCAGAGTTACACCAAGAACATACAATCCTTCCACCAGCGCTCAGACTGTCCTTAATATTCTGAGAGAGGCTGGACTGAGGGCTTGTAGGCCTGTTGTAAGGCAGGTCTTCACCAGACATCACCGGCAACAACGTCGCCTATGGGCACAAACCCACAGTTGCTGGACCAGACAGGACTGGCAAAAAGTACTTTCACCGACGAGTCGCGGTTTTGTCTCACCAAAAATGTATTGTTTACTGCTGCATTAATAATGAAATATGCCAGGGAGGTGTGTATACTGTAGCTAAGAAAGTAATACTAAGTGTATGTCATGTAGTAAGCTGTTAGGAGCCCATTTGGTCCCTTTCCCCCTCATAATTCAGCCTACTGTTCTAATTTGGTGGTGCACATCTAGTCTATAGCCTGTTTTAGAGAAATGTCATCATTGAATATAGTAAGAGCTTTCATTGTCTGCTTATATGCTCCCTTTACTTATCCTTCGGTACTGACTTGGTGTACAGGAAGAATACTATAAGAACGACCCTTGTTCTGATTTCTGTTGCTGTACATTTCAAAAGTGCTGAACAAATAGTTATATTGACTACGTCAGTCTTAGCTTGCTCTTAATCAATATTAAGGATAGCCTCTTCTCCTCTCATTCCCTTATGTCATAGTTTGTACATCTCAATTGTCAGTAGAAACCACATTTGTATACATTAGATCTCGTAATTCAGAGAAAAAAAACTGTTAAAAAAAAAAAATGGTACCATCTTTGAAATTCGAGAGAAAGGGCATAATGTATTATTCCATGCCAGGTGCAATTTAGATTGTAGCCAGTAGATGGCAGTAGTGCACGCGCAAAGTTTTAGACTGATCCAATGAACCATTGTATTTCTGTTCAAAATCAAGACTACCCAAACGTGCCTAATTTGTTTATTGGTAACTTTTCATGTTCAAAACTGTGCACTCTCCTCAAAAATTAGCATGTTATTCACCATAATAGCTAATGTAAATTGGACAGTGCGGTTAGATTTACAAGAATTTAAGCTTTCTGCCAATATCACATATGTCTATGTCCTGGGATTTTTTTTGTTACTTACAAACTCAGGCTAATGCGAATAGCATATGTTAGCTCAACTGTCCCGCAGTGGACCCACCAACCCTGAAGAAGTTTTAAGCAAGTCAGCCATATCAGCTATGGCGGTAAATGAGGCTGAATGAACTGTTTTGCTCCCAGTAAGGCTCCGCTGATAACCAGGTGTAGTGGTGGTAAGCATTCATTCCATGGTGCTGAAAAGAAAGCTCTGCTGTTGGGACAGCTTTATGTAGGATCTAATAACTTGTGGGCATTGTTTGCCACCGTTATGGTGCAATTCATGTATTGTTTTGTGTTGTGTAGTGGCTTTGCTGGCATGTATCCCACGTATATTTTTGGGGATTTTGCCCCACCAAGATTTACTTGCTAAAATCGCCACTGAAAGTCAGTCTTTCTTGCTAACAAGTCCACGGTAGACTATGGTTGCTCCACAGGGAATGTAACAGCTTGACTCTTGTCTGGAGGGAGAGGTCAGCAAACAAAGAAAGGCACGCAACAATAGAGAACAGTAAAGTCGGAGTTTAATTTCAAAACCTCTAGTCTCCTTTCACTCCATGGAGGAGTTGAGGTACTTCACAAAGTTTGGAGCTGCTGTAGAAATGTGTGCTAAGTGTAGCTTTGGTATGGCAGAACAAAGGGAGAGCGAGAGAGACCAAAATGGGGCCTGTAAACATGCCTGAAGTAAGGGTAAGTGTGTGTGTGTGCCTTTTTCTCTGTGTGTGTGTACATGTGACTGTGTATGGTTAAAGTGTGTCTGTGTTCCTAGCGCTGCTCCAGTGAACTTTGGGCCCCTGTGTTACTTAAGCCTGATGCAGCAAGCAGCCAGGCAGCTCAGAGTCTAGACCCCCTCAACAGCTGCAGAGCAGAGGCCCATTCTCAGGCTCAGTTATGTCACTAATGCGGAGCAGGGAGATAAACATATACATACATACATACATACGCATCCATACATGCAGTGCCTTGCAAAAGTTTTCATCCCCCTTGGCTTTTTTCCTATTTTGTTGCATTACAACCTGTAATTTAAATTGATTTTTATTTGGATTTCATGTAATGGACATACAGAAAATAGTCCAAATTGGTGAAAAAAATATATATATATGGAAAAGTGTCACATGATTTGTCACATGATCTCAGTATATATATATATACACCTGTTCTGAAAAGCCCCATAGTCTGCAACACCTTTAACCTTTGTAGGGTAGGGGGCAGCATTCGGAATTTTGGATGAAAAGCATGCCCAATTTAAACGGCCTGCTACTCGGGCCTAGAAGATATGATATGCATATAACTGGTAGATTTGGATAGGAAACACTCTAAAGTTTCCAAAACTGTTAAAAGGTGTCTGTGAGTAATAACAGAACTGATTTAGCAGGCGAAAACCTGAGAAAAATCCATTCAGGAAGTCGTTTTTTTTTTGGTTTTGTAGTTTTCTATTCAATGCCATCACAGTATCCATTGACTTAGGACTCCATTTGCAGTTCCTATGCCTTCCACTAGATGTCACTCGTCTTTAGAAATCGTTTCAGGTTTGTTCTTATAAATGAGGGAGTAAGACCAGTCTGAATGAGTGGACCCTAACGTGTCGCAGAGTTTTTTTTCAGGCGCATGTGCATTTCTTGTTTACCTTTTATATTGCTAACGTTATTGTCCGGTTGAAATATTATAGATAATTTAGGATGAAAAAAAACAACCTGAGGATTGAACATAAACATTGTTTGACATGTTTCTATGTACTTCACGGATACAATTTTGATTTTTTGTCTGATTGTTTTGACTGAGTTTGAGCCTGTGGATTACTGAAGAAAACGCGCTAACAAAACGGAGGTTTTTGGATATAAAGAGACTTCATCGAAAGGAACATTTATTGAGTAAATTAATTTCTTCTGATTGTCACCATATGAAGATCATCAAAGGTAAGGGATTAATTTTATCTCTATTTCTAAGTTTTGTAACGCTTCTGCTTGGCTGGTTACTGTTTATAATAATTTGTCAACTGGGCTATGTTCTGGGCTAGGTATGTTCTGGGCTAGGCATGCTTTTGCCGAAAAGCATTTTAGAAATATGACACTGTGGTTGGTTTAACAAGAAGTTCATCTTTAAACCTACGTAAAATATGTTTTGTTTTCTGAATTTTTATAATGAGCATTTCTGTAATTGAATTTGGTGCTCTGCAACCTCACTGGATGTTGGCCAGATGGGACGCTAGCCCTAGAGAGGTTAAGCAAGGGGCACCACCAAGCAGGCGGCACCATGAAGACCAAGGAGCTCGCCAAACACGTCAGGGACAAAGTTGTGGAGAAGTGCAGATCAGGGTTGGGTTCTAAAAAAATATCCCAAAACTTTGAACATCCCACGGAGCACCATTTAAATCCATTATTAAAACATTTAAAGAATATGGCACCACAACAATACCTGCCAAGAGAGGGTCACCCACCAAAATTCACGGACCAGGCAAGGAGGGCATTAATCAGAGGCAACAAAGAGACCAAAGATAACCCAGAAGGAGCTGCAAAGCTCCACAGCGGAGATTGGAGTTCAAACATGTTTGGTGTCCGCCAAAAGCCATTGTGGGAGACTCCCCAAACATATGGAAGAAAATTGAGCTTTTTGGCCATCAAGGAAAATGCTATGTCTAGCACAAACCCAACACCTCATCACCCCGACCATGGAGCAGTTTTGCCTTGAAGAATGGGCAGAAATCCCAGTGGCTAGATGTGCCAAACTTATAGAAACATACCCCAAGAGACTTGCAGCTGTAAAAATATTTTGCGTCTTCAAAGTGGTAGGCATGTTGTGTAAATCCAAATGATACTACAACCCCCCCAAAAAATCTATTTTTAATTCCAGGTTGGCAACAAAATAGGAAAAATGCCAAGGGGGTGAATACTTTCGCAAGCCACTGTACATACACTGTTGCTAAATAAACACATGCATAAAAACTCACATATACACACAAATGTATTTGAAGGAAATCCCCCCCCCCCCCCCCCCCCCAATGTTCCAGTTCGTACATATGCACTGTGTAGTACATTCCAGACACATGTTAATTATCTTGAAAACACCTCACGCACACACTCATCTTGGTTCCACTTTCTAGGATTAGTTTGTGTGTGTGTGCTGTATTAAGCTGGAGGGAACATCATTCTTGAAGTACAATTAAACAACAACTCATCCATTCATTTGTCACAGTCATTTATTACTGTGTTATTGCAGTAATGTCTGTCATAGACTGCATCCCACCTCACCTCCAACCTCCATTTGGTAAGGGGGCATACAGTATATGAAAACGTACCCCAATAAACCAGCAGAGATAGATGGTGTTTATCATTTTAATGGACTTCCTTTCCCTCTCCATGGTGTATGTGTGGATCCTCCAGCCCCAAAATTATTCGTGCTCCTATCAAGATAGGGGAGAGGATGCCACTTGGGGAGGGAGAAAAATGGAAGAAGGGGATGAACAAAAGCCATTAGGCCTTTATCAGATGTCTTTCTGTGAAGATGGGATGGGAGTATGCTTTGGAGGTTGTTATGGTGCTGACAGCACCCCTTTGCTGTCAGTGTTTGTGTACAAACGACAGGCTGATGGATTTCATTCTGGAGTCATAGAGACAGGCAATAACAATGAATGTCTATTCTATTGAAAGGCATTTAAATGCAATGCCACTGTGGTGATTTAGCAATGTGACAGGTTGATAGCATATTGTCATGGCTTATATAAGACCAGCAGCATAGAACCACCAACGATATGGGACGCTAGTATAGGTATAACGAGGTTGTAAGAAAATGTAACCAACCCCTAGTTTGAAACAAATAGGATTTGCACGTGCTTGCACCCTGGCTGAGGGAGCACCATCCATGAAACTTCGTAAAGACTCCTTTAAGCAAAATAAATAAAGGAGGAGGGAGAGGAGAGAGTAAATTTAACAAGCTTTGTTCCAAATTGCTGTATTACAGCTGCCCTTTGGCAATGACCCCCAATACAAGGGACTCTGGGTGTTTGGGGGGTTAGGGGCACTCGTTTATAGGAACCAATTGCTCCAGGGCTTCTTTCTTTCTCCTTCTCTTCTGAATAGTGTCACACTCTAAACAGTGTGCCTGCATCTATATTACAGACTCACTTTCTATTTCACATTCTAATCAATGGTGCCGTCTAATTGTCTGCCCCAGGGACAAGCTGCATGTTACATTACCAGTTGATAGTTTACATCTATGTTCATGGCTATTGTTTCTGTAGCAGAGTAGGCCTATAATGTCATTGTGTTGTCTTGATGGTGTATGGCTGAAAAGGGGCGGGGACAATGATCTTACTGATGATGAGTTCTTATTGACAGGTCAGGTAGTGAGAGGGCTTGACATTTACAGAGCTGACCGTTTGATACCGCTCTCTCTTTCTTGCTCGCTCGCTCTTTGTGTACAGTGCATGTGAGTACCCCACGATTTGTTGCAATTTGAACTGACTGACGAGGGTGCATTAAAAAGTGTAATTTTTTACTGTTCAGTGCAGTAATTTTCCCTTGCCTGGCTACCCAGACTCCTTTCTCCAGCTTAAAACCACTCCCTCGTACTTTAGTTTATTCTCCACAATGGGTCTGGAGCTGAGTACCTCCCTGACCCCCCCCTTCAATGAATGCGAGCACATTCGGGGCAGTCTGATTGGTCAAGAAACTGATGGATTGGGCCAGAACACACGTGGGTAAAGCGGTGGTTTGAAATGTCATCATTGGTTAGAGACGATCCAATTGCTGATGACACAACGCCCCTCGTAACCACAAATGATTTCAAAGATGGTAGTCTCAGACCATGTAGCAAATGACAGAACAAGATGAATAATTTTGTGTGAGTCGTCAGGCCTCTCGCTCTGTCTCTGTCTCTCTCCCCTTTTCTCATTTGCTCACTCATTATCTCGCTCTCTCTCTCTCTCCTCTCTCTCTCTCACTCACACTCTCTCACTCACACTCTCTCACTCACACTCTCTCACTCACACTCTCTCACTCACACTCTCTCACTCACACTCTCTCACTCACACTCTCTCACTCACACTCTCTCACTCACACTCTCTCACTCACACTCTCTCACTCACACTCTCTCACTCACACTCTCTCACTCACACTCTCACTCACACTCTCTCTCACACTCTCTCACTCACACTCTCTCACTCACACTCTCTCACTCACACTCTCTCACTCACACTCTCACTCACACTCTCACACACACTCTCTCACTCACACTCTCTCACTACACTCTCTCACTCACACTCTCATACATACACACATACATACATACATACATACATACATACATACATACATACATACATACATACATACATACATACATACATACATACATACATACATACATACATACACACACACACACACACACACACACACACACACACACACACACACACACACACACACACACACACACACACACACACACACACACACACACACACACACACACACACACACACACACACACACACACACACACACTGCTAGCCCCCTCATTTGGCTGGATGTAAAACAGTGAAGTGAGCAAAAACAAGTTGTCCCCCATAGCACTTCTCCTCACTACAAGCAGAGCCCTTGAAGTCTGCTGTAGCCTCTAATAAATGAAGAAAAATCTCCTACAGCTCTCTATTTACACTTACTCTCCCATTGTTAATCTCCATGACTCGGTTCCATCTTTTTGTTGTTGTTGCTCTCGACCAAAATTAAGATGCATTCCCAAAATGGATGGCAAGTGTGTGTGTGTTTGCTCTGTGCAGGAGCCAAGCTTCAGACAGGATCTCACTAACAATCACTCCCATCATGCCTTACACACACTGATTACACTAAAGACAGGGATGTGGTTAGACTGGCACGCGCAGGTGGAAAACCCTACTGTGTGTGTGTGTGTGCCAGGTTTACGTCACTGAAGACACACACACACACATGTATTTTGGGAATGCATCTTAATTTTGGTTACGGCAGCACAGGGCCCTATTGTAAAAATGGTGCATCGCAAACAGTTGCAACAAGTGAGACCCAAGTGAGACCCAATTCACCCCGTTTACATATGTCTTGGAGACTATACAGTCCACCCCTAGCTGGTTTGTTTATATAGAAACTGGAAATAAGCAGTGCTTAACAGGAAGTGTTACTGGGCAGGAGCAGGATAGAGACCATGGCCTACCGTGAGGAGAAGCACAGGCTTCTTTAATGACCCTCAAATTACTACCTTCCCCTCTGAACCTGTCATTGTTTGTGTTTTCACACAAGCTCTGGCTATGATCTCTCGCTCTACCTCTTTCGCCCTCCCCCCTCCCTTCCAGTTCTCTAAGTAGCGTCTGTGTAATGTGAGTCTGTGGCACCATGGTGATGGTCTGAATAATGTGTCATTTTAAATCCCTGGTCTGGAGTGATATAACTCTCTGCAGTGTGATGTGCACAAGTCACGCAATGCTGAGGTCGACTCTGCTCCGCTCCTCTACTTTCCTGGTCCACTCCTGTGGTCCTCACCCCAGTGCTTCACTTAGACATGCATATTCTCATATTTGATTAATTACACACAGACTGGTGGGTGCTGGTGTTTTAAAAGGGATTGGAGGAGTGGGAATATGGGGGTAGAATGAATGGTTTGGCATGGGTATAGAGCAGTGTTAATTATTTAACTCTTTTTAGATTTAGTCTTAGTCATTTTGACTAAAACATTGTTAAGTCTTCATTTGTATTAGGATTTAGTCTAGTTACAGTGCCTTGCGAAAGTATTCGGCCCCCTTGAACTTTGCGACCTTTTGCCACATTTCAGGCTTCAAACATAAAGATATAAAACTGTATTTTTTTGTGAAGAATCAACAAGTGGGACACAATCATGAAGTGGAACGACATTTATTGGATATTTCAAACTTTTTTTAACAAATCAAAAACTGAAAAATTCGTTTAAAGGCTGTGTAAAGTTCATTTGTTTCAATGTACCGGTAGGTACCTGCGGCTTATAGACATGTGCGGCTTATTTATGTACAAAATACATATTTTTTTAATAATTCAGTGGGTGCGGTTTATATTCAGGTGCGCTTAATGGTCCAGCAATTACTGTATACTGTATGCTATACCATCTACCGCACGGCCATCGCTCATTCATATATTTATATGTACATATTCTTATTCGTCCCTTTACATTTGTGAGTATAAGGTAGTTGTTGTGAATTTGTTAGATTACTTGTTAGATATTACTGCATGGTCGGAACTAGAAGCACAAGCATTTCGCCACACTCTCATTAACATCTGCTAACCATGTGTATGTGACCAATAAAATTTGATTTGATTTTGAACCAAGTACCGAGTAAAGGGTCTGAATAATTATGTAAATATATATATTTTTTTTTATAGATTTGCAACAATGTCTTAACCTGTTTTTGTTTTGTCATTATTGGGTATTGTGTGTAGATTGATGAATAAGGCTGTAACGTAACAAAATTTGGAAAGAGTCAAGGAGTCTGAATACTTTCTGAATGCACTGTATTTTGGGATGATGTGCTTTCAGATGTCTCTTGAGGTAGGTAATATTTTTCCCCGTCATATTGTGGGTACAAACACTGTCATCTCCCGTGGAAACGTTGCATTCAGTCTTGTTTGAATTGACACTTTAGGTAAAGTGTCCCTTTTTTTTAAACCTGGAGCCGTACCGTGGTGTAACCGTGGTATGCCTTATTTGCATCAATGATTTGTTGGCGCCAGATTGGAGAATGGTTGCCGGGAAGAGAGGTGACTCGTGAGTTGTGAATGACCTGGGCATGGAATTGATTTTCCACCAATACCAACATTGCAATGGGAAAGCCTTACAATTCTGCTAATGTCATGTATGCTTTTGATTGGACCAAATGAATTACACTGAAAATCTCTCAAAAAATCTTGTCCAGTCCACTTACTAGTCAGACTTCAGTCACAGAGATCATTTTGTCTGGTCTCATTTCCATTAACCAAATTATTTTTTTTTCTTCCTGAGTCTATTTAGTCAGTTCTCATCTCATGAATTGCCAAATAAATATAGTTGTTTGATTAATATTTTAGTAACTTTTTTTGTTGGCGAACTTAACACTAGTATAGGGTGGGCTTAATATCTGGAGTTTAACCCAATAGTGGCACTTACTGCGTGGGCCCCAAATAGCCTCCTGGTACACACACACAGACACATACTCACACGCCGACGTTCCAGCAAACCCTAGTCCTTGAGTGAATTTAAGTTACCATTTTCGAATTTGTCTTGCCACTATGAGTCTAGGTTTTAAAATGTTTATTTGTTTTCTTCCGAGCCTGTCTCTACGATGTACACCATTCCACCTAGCTGCCATTACCCAGCCAAGGGAGAGAAAGGGAAGGGAGAGAGTGTGAGGGGAAAAATATACTTTAATGACAGGAGACATGGCTTTGCTGCCGTCTAATCACAGAAAATAATTGCTTTGTCTCACTTCCACCCTCCTCTCTCTCTCTGACAGCAGCATTGGGTTACAATGCTGTGTGTGGTCTGATGAGGGCATTGTTAGAGTAGTTACAATCTTGTCTCATCGCTACAACTCCCATACGGGCTCGGGAGAGACTAAGGTCGAAAGCCATGCCGTCCTCCGAAACACAACCCAAACCAAGCCGCACTGCTTCTTTAACATAGCGCGCATCCAACCCGGAATCCAGCCGCACCAATGTGTCGGAGGAAACACCGTGCACCTGGTGACCTGGTTAGCGTGCACTGCGCCCGGCCTGCCACAGGAGTCGCTGGTGCACGATGAGACAAGGATATCCTTACCAGACAAACTCTCCCTAACCCGGACGATGCTAGGCCAATTGTGCCGCAGTGGTCTAGTGCACTGCATTGCAGTGCTAGCTGCGCCACAGTTGTGTGTGTGTGTGTGTGTGTGCGCATTGCTTATGGGGGCATGAAATTGCTCCAGAGCCCCAAGTCACATTGGACGTTGTTCTACCCAGACACGGAGCCTGTTAGGCCAGCTTGTCCACTGTCCCGGTAATACCAAGGCTTCTCTAATGGACTCAGATGGGACCAGCTCTATCGGTCGGTCGGTCGGTCGGTCATGATGTGTTTTTTTTTTACCGTGATACAGAAGCTGGTACTTCTACGGTAGTGGCAATACACAGTGTCATAGTGTATTGTTGTTAGTCCTGATGGAGAGCTCTTACTGCAACAGTGTAGTCTCTTTTTAAATATGGGTTAGTGGGCCTTTTGCTCCCTCCCTCCCTCCCTCACTTTCTCCCCTTCCTTGTGTTTGTTTTTCTCACCCTTTTCTTATGACTTTTGTGCCTTTTTTTTAGCCGAGGCAGAAAGAGGCCTGTTTTTTTCTTTGTAAATGGAAAGGGGAACAGAACAAGATATTGTGCCAGAGGAGCCCCTGCCCTGCCTAGCCAGATGAAACCTCTCCTATTCAACTAGCAGCACACTAGCTTCATCAACAAACTGTTGGTCCTGTCCGTCACTCTCTATCATTGTGATGCTTCTCTTTATTTATCTGCAATCTCATTCAGCTTCAATTACAGGATGCCTCTGCTTAAAGGGAGGTCGGTTTTAGTGGTATTACGGGATGCTTCTCCTTAAAGGGGAGGTTGATTTTAGCGGTATTACAGGATGCCTCTGCTTAAAGGGAGGTTGGTTTTAGTGGTATTACAGGATGCCTCTGCTTAAAGGGAGGTTGGTTTTAGTGGTATTACAGGATGCTTCTACTTAAAGGGAGGTTGGTTTTAGTGTTATTTGTGGTTTTAGTAAATAACAATGAAATATTTTGTTTGGGAAAGAAATGGAGTGCATGTAAGAGAGAAACATTTGTACAATGGCAGAAAGAGGGATGGCATGGCAAAGGAAAGAGGGAAATAGCCTAGACAAAGAGAGACAAACTGAATGAAGTGATGTTATTAGGTGATAGCGCCACCTCTGATGGGCCCCAGTGTGACTTTTGAGTACCGTCCGTATCCGCCTGTCTTGTGGTGGTTTCACAACATTCAGGAGTTTGTGTGGGTACTGTGTAAAGAGTGTGCCATGCCATCCAGAGACAAGCCAGCATGCTGTTTGATGTGTGCTCTATGCTGACTGATCTGGGTACAGTGTCTGTCTGCAATTCTCGCTCTCTCTCTCTGTCTCTGTGTGTGTACAGTGAGATGAGTCAGAAGTTTCTGTTGTCAGTCTCAGCTTACTTTGAACACCAAACACAGACAGCCTTGTCATGTAACAAGCTGGATGAAAACAGTCTGCACGCCTACGCCATAACATGTTTACTGTACCCATGGACTGTACACAGATATACACAAACACTCATATGCACACTCAGTAAGGTCTAGGAATAGATGCGGAGAAACCAATGTATGGTATGTGTTCGGATTGGAACCTACCAAACCACTGTCATCATACTGTACATGAACCCATGTTAACTAACTGTTTTTAATGAGAGCCCAAACTGTTCTTGGCTCATTCTTTTAATAGTTGATATTTTTGGGGTGTCTTAATGATCTTCAAGGCCCATGTTAAAGCTCTAAGACCCAGGGAGGTCAGGACACAGACTGTGCTAGGCCAGAAAAGGCTAGACTTAGCTTAGTCTGTGGGCAGGGAAAGGAACAGGGACAGATATAGGGTGGTAATCCAGTCTTTAGCATTAGCTCGAATTAGCCCTCGTCTGTCTGCAGCATCTCACTAGTGTCGTAGGAGAGAGAGGGAAAGAGAGAGGAATATCCGTTTATATTTGTCTGTCTGGGCCACATTGAGCTTCCCAGGTCTCTTTTTTTCCCCTCTCTGTCCACCGCTCTCTCTCCTTCCCCTCACTCTTTCTTTTTCCTGCCTCTTTCATCTGTAGAGCTCTCCTTCGCACTCTCTTACTCTTTCTCTGTGTGTGATTACTGAAAACCATACAGACTCCGGAGACAGTGAGAGCTCCGTGGAGAACGACCCACGCAATTGGCTGGCTGGCACTCTCTCCCCGCCCATGATTGGCCGGAGGCTTCAGCGTAAGACTCAATCAGCTGGGTGGAAACGTATGTAGGTCAGTGTGTAGCTATGTAAGCTCTGCTTCTCTCTCGTTCCCCCTCTCTCCCCTTCCTCCATTCCTCTGCATGGCTCTGTGAACTGGCCTGTTGTGTTAATTGGCTGCGTTCCAGCTTTGTCGTTTTTTAAACTGAGGTAAGAGAGACTGAGGCAAAAGGGGGAAAGACGAAGGGGGTTAAGAGAGGAAGGAGGAGGAGAGTGAAGTAAAGGGAAGGAGGGGGAGGGGAATGACACTGTGCTGTGCCCTGCTGCACTGCTGGGTGCAATAGTACAGTGTGTCAGTCAGTCTGTCACACACACAGCAATCTGAACATCACTGGAGAAAACTATAGACTGTTTAACACTATAGTAACTGCAGTGGACGTTCTCTGTCTGTCAGAGTGGGAGAGAGGTAGAGGAGAAGGGCAGCCCTTGAAAGAGGAAAGCAGAGGGGCATAGAATGAGATACCTTTGAGAATGGAGAGAGCAGAAGAAGAGCGAGGGAGAGCAGCTTGTTATTTTCCTTAAACTCTACATCCTACAGACTTTTGGACTCCTATCCTATTCTAACCACCTCTCCCCGGCTTTGTATTCATCTTACCTGATGAAATTGCTGTACAATATGATCTTGTTGTCATGTGATGTACAGCCGTGGCCAAAAGGTTTGAGAATGACACCAATATTAATTTTCACAAAGTCTGCTGCCTCAGTTTGTATGATGGCAATTTGCATATACTCCAGAATGTTATGAAGAGTGATCAGTTGAATTGCAATTAATTGCAACTTTCCTCTTTGCCATGTAAATGAACTGAATCCCCAGAAAACATTTTCACTGCATTTCAGCCCTGCCACAAAAGGACCAGCTGACATCATGTCAGTGATTCTCTCATAAACACAGGTGTGAGTGTTGACGAGGACAAGGCTGGAGATCACTCTGTCATGCTGATTGAGTTCGAATAACAGACTGGAAGCTTCAAAAGGAGGGTGGTGCTTGGAATCAGTTCTTCCTCTGTCAATCATGGTTACCTGCAAGGAAACACGTGCTGTCATCATTGCTTTGCACAAAAAGGGCTTGACTGGCAAGGATATTGCAGCCAATAAGATTGCACATAAATCAACCATTAATCGGATCTTTAAGAATTTCAAGGAGAGCGGTTCAATTGTTGTGAAGAAGGTTTCAAGGCGCCCAGGAAAGTCCAGCAAGCGCCAGGACCGTCTCCTAAAGTTTATTCAGCTGTGGGATCTGGGCACCACCAGTACAGAGCTTGCTCAGGAATGGCAGCAGGCAAGTGTGAGTGCATCTGCACACACAGTGAGGTGAAGACTTTTGAAGGATGGCCTGGTGTCAAGAAGGGCATCAAAGAAGCCACTTCTCTCCAGGAAAAACATCAGGCACAGACTGATATTCTGAAAAGGTACAGGGACTCAGCATTGGACTGCTGAGGACTGGGGTAAAGTTATTTTCTCTGATGAATCCCATTTCTGAAAAATTTGGGACATCCGGAAAAAAGCTTGCCCAGGGAAGATGAGGTGAGCGCTACCATATGGTTGTTCCTTCTGTAGCTCAGTTGGTAGAGCATGGCGCTTCTAACGCCAGGGTAGTGGGTTCGATTCCCGGGACCACCCATACGTAAAATGTATGCACACATGACTGTAAGTCGCTTTGGATAAAAGTGTCTGCTAAATGGCATATATTATTATTATATATTAGTCCTGTGTCAATGCCAACAGTAAAGCATCCTGAGACCATTCATGTGTGGGAATACTTCTCATCCAAGGGAGTGGGCTCACTCACAATTTTGCCTAAGAACATAGCCATGAATAATGAATGGTACCAACACATCCTCCGAGAGAAACTTCTCCCAACCATCCAGGAACAGTTTGGTGATGAACAATGCCTTTTCCAGCATGATGGAGCACCTTGCCATTTGGCAAAAGTGATAACTAAGTGGCTTGGGGAACAAAACTGTTATGCAGGTGAATGAGGACCCAAAAGCGACTTTACAGAAACAGAGTTTATTCCAAGTCAAAACAGGAATACTGAAACCCTCTAGTCAGTAGAGGGGAACAACTGGAGATGTGACCACAGACTGCAGGTCGCTTCGGGAAGGCGCAGGCCGTAGCTGATCTAGACACCTGCTCACACGCAGCATCTGAAGAAGGCAAAAACATGACAGGACGGAACGACGACATAGAACAGCAAGCATCGAACAATGATCTGACAAGGACAGAAGCGGAAAACAGAGGGAGAAATAGGGACTCTAATCAGAGGGCAAAATAGGGGACAGGTGTGAAAGAGTAAATGAGGTAGTTAGGAGAATGAGGAACAGCTGGGAGCAGGAACGGAACGATAGAGAGAGAGGGAGGGGGAGAGAGAGGGAAAGAACCTAATAAGACCAGCAGAGGGAAACGAATAGAAGGGAAGCACAGGGACAAGACATGATAATCAATGACAAAACATGACAAAAACATCAATATTTTGGGTCCATTGTAATGGCTGCTCAGGGAAACGACCTGTCCTGATTTGTCATAGACGCTTGCTAAAAAAATGAATGAGCAAGCCTTCCTTCATGACCTCTGTAAATTGGTATCGAATCAGCTCTGTCAAAGATGCTTGGACATTCTTTTTTTATATTTTCAGTGGTATTGTTAAACACGCCCCCAAGAAAATGAGAATTAAAAACAGGTTTAGCCCCTGGTTTGACCGTGATCTTACAGAGTTACTCCACCTCAAGAATTGCATTTGGCAAAAGGCTCAGCACACACATTCAGGCTGACTGGCCCTCGTTCAGGCAATTGAGAAATAAGTGCACTCCGGCTATCCGGAAAGCCAAAGTGAGTTACTTTAAGGATCAGTTCTCTCTCTGTGGGTCTAATCCCAAGAACTTCTGGAAATGGTTAAAGACCTGGAGAATAAACCCTCCTCCTCACAGCTACCCATGTCCCTTAATGTTGATGATGTGTTTGTTAATGACAAGAAGCACCTGGCTGAGCTCTTTAATCACCACTTCCTTAAGTCAATTTGACTCAGCCATGCCTCCTTGCCCTTCCAACATTTCCTCATCTCCCACCCCTTCTAATGTGACTATCCCCGATGCTTCTCCATCTTTTTCCCCTGCCCTGCTACAAAGTTTCTCCCTGCAAGCAGTTACTGAGTCCGAGGTGCCAAAGGAGCTCCATAAACTGAGTGAGATGGTTTAGACCCTTTCTTCTTTATGGTTGCTGCCCCTATCATCGCCAAGCCTATCTCTGACTTTTTTAACCTCTCTCTCCTTTCTGGGGAGGTTCCCATTGCTTGGAAGGCAGCCACGGTTCGTCCTTCATTTAAGATCAAGCTGTTATAGGCCTATTTCTATTTTGCCCTGTTTATCAAGTGTTGGAAAAATCAACTGACTGGCTTTCGTGATCTCTATAGTGTTCTCTCGCGTATGCAATAGGGTTTCCGCTCAGGTTATGGATGTGTCACTGCAACCTTAAAGGTCCTCAATGATGTCACCATTGCCCTTGATTCTAAGCAATGTTGTGCTGCTATTTTTATTGACTTGGCCAAAGCTTTTGATACTGTAGACCATCCCATTATTGTGAGCCAGCTAAGGAGTATCGGTGTCTCTGAGGGGTCTTTGGCCTTGTTTGCTAACTACCTCTTTCGAAGAGTGCAGTGTATGAAGTCCGAAAATCTGCTGTCTCAGCCACTGCTTGTCACCAAGGGCGTACCCTAAGGCTCGATCCTAGGCCCCACGCTCTTGTCAAATTACATCAACATCATAGCTCAGGCAGTAGGAAGCTCTCTCATCCATTTATATGCAGATGATAGTCTTATTCTCAGCTGGCCCCTCCCTGAATGTTGTGTTAAATGCTCTACAACAAAGCGTTCTTAGTGTCCACCAAGCTTTCCCTACCCATAACCTTGTACTGAACACCTCCAAAACAAAGGTCACGTGGTTTGGTAAGAAGAATGCCGCCCCCCAACATGTGTGATTACTACCTCTGAGGGTTTAGAGCTTTAGAGGGTTTAGAGCTTGAGGTAGTCACCTCATACAAGTACTTGTACCATACAAGTACCTCTTTCACCTCAGCTGCCAATCTAACCCTGATTCAGATGACCATCCTACCCATGCTAGATTATGGAGACATAATTTATAGATCAGCAGGTGATGGTGCTCTCGAGCGGCTAGATGTTCTTTACCATTCGGCCATCAGATTTACCACCAATGCTTCTTATAGGACACATCACTGCACTCTATACTCCTCTGTAAACTGGTCATCTCTGTATACCCGTCGCAAGATGCACTGGTTGATGCTTATTTATAAAACTCTCTTAGGCCTCACTTCCCCCCCCTCACTTCCCCCCCTATCTGAGATATCTACTGCAGCCCTCATCCTCCACATACAACACCCGTTCTGCCAGTCACATTCTGTTAAAGATCCCAAAATACACACATCCCTGGGTCACTCCTTTTTTTCAGTTCGCTGCAGTTTGCGACTGGAACGAACTGCAACAAACACTCAAACTGGACAGTTTTATCTCAAATATCTTCATACAAAACTTAATCATGTACACTCTTACTGACAGTTGTGTGTGACTGCTTTGTGTGATGTATTGTTGTCTCTACCTTCGTGCCCTTTGTGCTGTTGTCTGTGCCCAATAATCTTTCTACCATGTTTTGTGTTGCTACCATGTTGTTTTGTTGTGTTGCTACCATGCTGTGTTGTCATGTGTTGCTGCCTTTATGTAGTGTTGTGTTGTGTTGTCTTGTCGTGATGTGTGTTTTGTCCTATATTTATATTTTATATATTTTTTATTTTTAATCCCAGTCTCCCCTGCAGGAGGCCTTTTGCCTTTTGGTAGGCTGTCATTGTAAATGTAAAAAAATCTTAACTGACTTGCCTAGTTAAATAAAGGTTACATTTAAAAAAAATAAAACATCCATTCTCCCACATTCTGTACACAGGGATCTCTTTTGCCTCCTCCAATCAGCAACATCCAGAAGGCCTTGATGGCGTTTTTACTCCCTGCCCCCCTTATGGCACAGTCTTGTGAAGTGCCTGAGAAGGAGTTGGTAGACTGACTGTTCATGGCTGCTGCCTGCTGTACTGCTAAGCTTTGAGAGCTGAATTATTCACACTAACCCAAATTCTCCTTGCTACCTCTACTCCTTCTACCACAGACACACACACACACTTGCCCTACTCAGCTCCGGTCCCTAGGCAGTACCCATGGTAGTCTAAAAAAAGACCCTCATTTAGCCTCGTACATTACACTCACTTCATATGAAAGCCTCCCCCTTCCCAATGTAGTACAGTACATTCCTGCCTGTCTGAGTCGTTCGCACTAACACACGCACGCGTGCGTACGAGCACACACACACACACACACACACACACACACACACACACACACACACACCCCTCCCCCAGTGTGGCTGGCATTGTATTTTTCAGTAGGCTGGCAGGCACACACACACTTAGCGCCGGGTAACTTTATCCTGACTTTACACACTCAGTTTATTAGTCAGCCAGAGAGTGACCCAGTTTACTGTGAAATGCAACCGGGCCAGACGGCAACCTTTTACTCTGAGGCTCTATCTATCTGACTGTAGGA
This sequence comes from Oncorhynchus gorbuscha, assembly GCF_021184085.1. NCBI lineage: Eukaryota > Metazoa > Chordata > Actinopteri > Salmoniformes > Salmonidae > Oncorhynchus > Oncorhynchus gorbuscha. Next base: position 44,281,817 of record NC_060184.1, on the reverse strand, counting down.
AAACAAAGCAAAAGAGAGAACCCAGTCTGGACAACCAAAAGTTTACTCAGGGGTTACCATTTTACTCAGTGGTTACTATTCCAGCAACAAAGTCTATGTTGAAAGGGAAAGGAGGATACCTAGTCAGTTGTACAACTGAATCCATTCAACTGAAATGCGTCTTCTGCATTTAACCCAACCCCTCTGAATCAGAGGTGCGGGGGTATGCCTGCTCATCGCCCTGCTCAGGGGCAGATTTTTAACTTGTCAGATCAGGGATTCGATCCAGCAACCTTTCGGTTACTGGCCCATGCTCCTACCTATCAGAAGCTGTTGTCTGTAAAGCCTTCTCTCAGTCAAAAAGCTTGGCGGTGCTTTCTTTCTCTCTTTTTACACGCTTTCTTTTCAGTCTCCGATTTACGAGGCCTTCGCACACACCTCTTTGAGACTCACTGAGCCTCAAAGCTTTTCAGAGTCACCTGTGTGTGTTGTGTGTGTGTGTGTGTGTGTGTGTGTAGGCAGGCAATGAGAATAATAGGGCTCAAACTTAATCATTCTAGATTTCTCTACTCCTTTATCCATCCCTTTCTCTCTCTCTGTAGACTAGTGTCCTTACTCTCTGTCCTTACCTTCTCTTAACTCACTCTGCCTCTCTCTCTCTCTGTGTGAGAGGGCCAATTTTATTATTTAAAAATATATTTTATTTAACAGAAAATAAAACTTGCACACCCTTAATACCTCTGCCTGCCCTGTTTGCTATGGATGATGGATACAGATTGGAGTAGAGGAAAAGAGGGGTAGTAGGGAAGCTGCTAGTGGCAGTGTGATCCATACAGTCTATTAATAGAGGGCCAATATAAAGACAAAGTGCTGTGTATGGGGAAAAGAGCTCTACTGGAGGGAGAGAGGGAGGGAGGGGGCAACAGTGTGTGTGGGTCTGCCTATGTGTGTGTGGGCCTGTGTGTTCAGGAACGCATGTGTAGCCATATGTGGTGTATGTATGTGCCGGGATTTCATAATAACCATGAACAGTAAGTAGTGTGTGTGTGTGTGTGTGTGTGTGTGTGTGTGTGTGTGTGTGTGTGTGTGTGTGTGTGTGTGTGTGTGTGTGTGTGTGTGTGTGTGTGTGTGTGTGTGTGTGTGTGTGTGTGTGTGTTTGTCTTGTATGACGCAGAGTGTCACTAAGCTGTGAGTGCCTGAGAGAGCAAGGACTAAGAGAGGGATGGAGGAGAGGGCCTCCCGTGTCCCTGGCTAACTTCTCAATCCTGGGGAACAGAGAGACAGAATAACCCCTCATTTAGCCCTTCTACCAAGGGGTTATTAAGTTCAGTGTGTGGGTGAAGAGGGATAAATACAGTTCCCTTGGGATACACACTAACACACATGCACCCTTTCTCAAACAAACTCGCACACATCAAGTTCAAGTTTGTTTATTTGTCATATACATGGGAGTACATAGTGCAATGAAATAACAATAAAAGCTCAATGAATAAAAATAGGATATTTACATGTGCCGGGGGATTGTGCAATAGATAGTGAAAAAATAAATAGACATTGTGCAGTAACAATAAATATGGAGTCCGGTAGAAGTGGGCTGTAGAAGTGGAGTGATTTTAAAAAGAGAGGGCAGGAGAGCGGGATGGAGAGATGAAGGGAGATACGTGCAGATATAAGCTGACTTAGCAGAGTGGAGCGACAACAGGAATACATGGCTTTCTCTGCCGTCATGTGGCAGTGATTAATAAGCTTGGCTAAGACTCTCTCACACACACACACACACACACACACACACACACACACACACACACACACACACAGACATACGCAAATGGATCCTTATAGCCTACACACATAAGCATCCACACTGTATGTAGTACAGAATACGCTGATTCGGTGAGCGAGTTCATTAGAACGTGCCTTGAAGATGACGTTCCCATAGCAACGATTAAAACATTCCCAAACCAGAAACCGTGGATTGATGGCAGCATTCGCGTGAAACTGAAAGCTGCTTTTAATCAGGGCAAGGTGACCGGAAACATGACCGAATATAAACAGTGTAACCATTCCCTCCGCAAGGCAATCAAACAAGCTAAGCGTCAGTATAGAGACAAAGTAGAATCTCAATTCAACGGCTCAGACACAAGAGGTATGTGGCAGGGTCTACAGTCAATCACGGATTACAAAAAGAAAACCAACCCCGTCACGGACCAGGATGTCTTGCTCCCAGGCAGACTAAATCACTTTTTTGCCCGCTTTGAGGACAATACAGTGCCACTGACACGGCCCGCAACTAAAACATGCGGACTCTCCTTCACTGCAGACGACGTGAGGAAAACATTTAAACGTGTCAACCCTCACAAGCCTGCAGGCCCAGACGGCATCCCCAGCCGCTCCCTCAGAGCATGCGCAGACCAGCTGGCTGGTGTGTTTACGGACATATTCAATCAATCCCTATCCCAGTCTGTTGTTCCCACATGCTTCAAGAAGGCCACCATTGTTCCTGTTCGCAAGAAAGCTAAGGTAACTGAGCTAAACTACCGCCCCGTAGCACTTACTTCCGTTATCATGAAGTGCTTTGAGAGACTAGTCAAGGACCATATCACCTCCACCCTACCTGACACCCTAGACCCACTCCAATTTGCTTACCGCCCAAATAGGTCCACAGACAACGCAATCTCAACCACACTGCACACTGCCCTAACCCATCTGGACAAGAGGAATACCTATGTGAGAATGCTGTTCATCGACTACAGCTCGGCATTTAATACCATAGTGCCCTCTAAGCTCGTCATCAAGCTCGAGACCCTGGGTCTCGACCCCGCCCTGTGCAACTGGGTACTGGACTTCCTGACGGGCCGCCCCCAGGTGGTGAGGGTTGCAACAACATCTCCACCCCGCTGATCCTCAACACTGGGGCCCCACAAGGGTGCGTTCTGAGCCCTCTCCTGTACTCTCTGTTCACCCACGACTGCGTGGCCACGCACGCTTCCAACTCAATCATCAAGTTTGCGGACAACACAACAGTGGTAGGCTTGATTGCCAACAACGACGAGACGGCCTACAGGGAGGAGGTGAGGGCCCTCTGAGTGTGGTGTCAGGAAAATAACCTCCCACTCAACGTCAACAAAACCTAAGGAGATGATTATGGACTTCAGGAAACAGCAGAGGGAACACCCCCCTATCCACATCGATGGAACAGTAGTGGAGAGGGTAGTAAGTTTTAAGTTCCTCGGCGTACACATCACAGACAAACTGAATTGGTCCACCCACACAGACAGCCTTGTGAAGAAGGCGCAGCAGCGCCTCTTCAACCTCAGGTGGCTGAAGAAATTTGGCTTTTCACCAAAAGCACTCACAAACTTCTACAGATGCACAATCGAGAGCATCCTGTCGGGCTGTATCACCGCCTGGTACGGCAACTGCTCCGCCCACGACCGTAAGGCTCTCCAGAGGGTAGTGAGGTCTGCACAACACATCACCGGGGGCAAACTACCTGCCCTCCAGGACACCTACACCACCCGATGTCACAGGAAGGCCATAAAGATCATCAAGGACAACACCCACCCGAGCCACTGACTGTTCACCCCGCTATCATCCAGAAGGCGAGGTCAGTACAGGTGCATCAAAGCTGGGACCGAGAGACTGAAAAACAGCTTCTATCAGACTGTTAAACAGCCACCACTAACATTGAGTGGCTGCTGCCAACACACTGACTCAACTCCAGCCACTTTAATAATGGGAATTGATGGGAAATGATGTAAACTATATCACTAGCCACTTTAAACAATGCTACCTAATATAATGTTTACATACCCTACATTATTCTTCTCATATGTATACGTATATAGTGTACTCTATCATCTACTGCATCTTTATATAATACATGTATCACTAGCCACTTTAACTATGCCACTTTGTTTACATACTCATCTCATATGTATATACTGCACTCAATACCATCTACTGTATCTTGCCTATGCCGCTCTGTACCATCACTCATTCATATATCTTTATGTACATATTCTTTATCCCCTTACACTTGTCTATAAGGTAGTAGTTTTGGAATTGTTAGCTAGGTTACTTGTTGGTTATTACTGCATTGTCGGAACTAGAAGCACAAGCATTTCACTACACTCGCATTAACATCTGCTAACCATGTGTATGTGACAAATAAAATTTCATTTGATTTGAAGTAGGTCATGCAGTCGTGGAACAATAGCTTTGCTTCTAAGACTGGGTCTCTTAGAGAGAAGCTTGTCCTTCATCTCCTACTGATTCAGTCACATAGCCACAGGAGAGAGGGGGGGAGGAGAAGAGAGGAGTTAGGACGCAGGAGAGTGAATGAATGGAACCGAGGGTGAAGGAAGTGAGTGATGGGGAGATAGGTGGGAGAGAGGAGAAAATAGGGGTTTGATGGAGATAAAGGGGTTGAGGAATTGGGAAAAGAATAGAGTAGCCACAGTCACCTCACCTCGCTGCACTCGGTCACAGTAGAACAGGAAATCATGTGACCCTCTCACAAGGGTGTAGCCTAGGAACTAAGGAAAAGGCCCACTGTTGCTGGGACAGTAATGGGGATATATGTGTGTGTCTGCATGTACAATGCCGTGGATGTACAATGCTGTATGTGTGCGTGGGTGTTGCTGATAAAGGCTCGCTGTTGCAAAGTTTTCCCTCTCCCCTGCAGCTGCTCAGCTGGTGTGTGTGGGGGAGGAATGAAACTGACAGGCCTGAAAATGCTGAGCTCAGCACATATTGAGCCTTTACACACACACACACACACACACACACACACACACACACACACACACACACACACACACACACACACACACACACACACACACACACACACACACACACACACACACACACACACACACACACACACTGAAACGGAGCAGAAAGTTATTGTGCAGGGGGTGAATGTAGGTCAGGGTCAGGCATGTTTGAGATCAACTGAACCAGTCAGCCATCAGTGACCCTTACTGACACTTAAAGGGATTTTTTTTCCTGGCTTTGGCAATATCTTTGTTCAACTCTTCCCCAGAGTCAGATGAGCTCGTGGATACCATGTTTATGTCTCTGTGTCTAGTATGAAGAAAGCGGTAGATTCGTGAGCCAATGCTAGTCAATGCGTTAGTGAAATGACTGGAAGTCTATGGGTATCTGCTAGCAGTATCCCTTTAACATTACAGCTGTGACATTTCACATGTACAGAGTAAGCCTCAGACCAGTCAACCCTGAGTGTGCATCAAATAAACCCTCTTTCAAAGAGCGATGATGAAACTCATTCACGGAGATAATTATAATATGAGCCATTAGGTGTGGGGAAGAATGAAAACTACCAGATAACAAGGACAACACTTTTTTTAGTTATGGTAACCTCTCATTCATATAATGTCTTTACCATGTTCCTGAAAAAGCTGTGCGCGTCTCTCAGTTTGTGTGTGTGTTGCTGTAGCTCGTGTACTCTGTACGTCCAGGATGTTTTTAGACTGAACCAGGCCCAGTAACAGTAGAGCGGAGCCCCAGGAGGAGAGCTAGCTAGGGGCCCCCAGACTAATCTCTACCAGATGAGCTGGTCCTCCAGCCTCCAGCACGGCTAAAGCATCAGAGGAACGCACCCCAAGCCCCTAAACACACGCACTCCCAGTCAAACGCATACACTACATGTTATGTCAAAGACTGCATCCTCCTACACACTGGAGCTACATTTACCACCAGTCAAATAGAGATGTATTGATGTTTTAAATACTGAGACAACTAAACTGAGGAGTGCTGGCCTACTGCCTCCAGTACTAGCTAACTGGAGGTTATATAGGTAATTGAACTGAACTGCACCCAACATTAGCATACCTTACTTCAGCTGTTGCTACCCTTCCATCTGACCTGGACAAAGAAAGCACTTGATGTAGGTGAGAGGAGAGTGTGTTACGGAAACACAGGATCAAAGAGTCCGTACACCTCAATGTCACACAAACTTGTTTTTCTATCCTTGTGGGGGAAGGGAATGGCCCTACGGGATAGTAAAGCAAGGAAAATTCTATCTCTGTTGGGACTTTTGGGGATTTCAGGTCCCCACAAGGATAGAAGAACAAGACCACAAACACACACAGGGAGGGATAAATCAGGGAGGGTGACATAATGTAGATGAATGGAAAGTACGTGCTGAAACGCAGAGAGGGGGTCAGAGAATGGAACTGTTGCGGAACTGTGTGTGTGTGTGTGTGTGTGTGACTGAGGCTGTATATTTTAACTGTGTGTGTGGCTGTGTATGTTTTAGTATGTGTGTGTGGATGGGGGAGATGGCATTAACAAGACCTAATATCCGGGAATGGTTGAAAAAATGAGAGGACACAGAGGGGGGTGGAATGCTGTCGTTTTCGGGACGCGGTTAGGAAATCAGAAGCATTGCGGGGGTACGGGGAAAGGAGGGTATTTAGGGAGGGGGCGCACACAGACGTGTGAAACAGCCAGGGCAGAGCAGTGTTTATAGTGGTAGTAAACCTCTAAACACATTTTTTAAAATACTCCCTCCTTCCTTCCCTCCCACAGACTTGACTCGCTTCTTTGACCTCTGCATTTCCTCACTTCTCCCTCTATTCTTCCACCTTCATTTTCTCCCTCAATGGTAGAGGCCCTCTCTCCTGACTAGACAAACTGTACAACTCTCTCCTACTCTTCTTTTCTCTCCCTCTCCCCCTGAGATGTGCTGTAGGACCTCCTCTCTCTCCCCTTCCTCTCCCTCCCTCTTTCCTTTCAGCAACCTCACGCCCTTTCTTTCCTAATATGAAATGTTATCCTTCTCTCCCCTCAATCTACATCTCCCTCTCTCATATGGGACAGCAATCATGTAGGCATCATGCTTCTCTGAATCTGCAGAGCACACACACACAAACACGCTCCACAGATCTCATTAATCAACCATCCATGTGGAAAAGTCCAATTACACATACGTGTGTGTGTGTGTATGTGTGTGACACTCCCGAGACCGCGTGCCTCTGGACTTCCCTATTGTTTTTGTTAGTGCATTTATTCACGTAGTTTATCATTCTCTCTCTAGACCAGTATGTTCTCTGTCTCAGTCTGTACGTGTGTGTTCTTAGTTCACTCATAGGCCAGGGCCATCACATGATTACCCAGGCTGACTTGCACTCTGATCGAGCTCTCTATTTTTAGATTGTGAAATGTTGAAATAGATGGTGTGATGGTTAGTAAACAGGACAGGCTGTATACTCACACCATCAGCTCACACCATGGTGCTAGATCTGGAGGTGGCACACCCTACACACATCAGACTTTAAATACCGCTCTTGATATTGACTTGTTTAAACACGGTGGGAGTTGTGGATGGCCACTGAGCAGATCTTGCTGAGAGAACCGTTGGATGAGCCTCATAATGGAGACATACTGTTCCAGAGACAGAATAAATATATCTTTATTCGAGTCTTTCTACATCTGAAGCAAGCCATCTGTTTGTTTTGGTGCACGTGTCTGTTGGTCTGCCTCTTTGTCTGTTTTTCTCTCCCCTCTCTCGCTTTGCTCTCTCTTTCTCTCTGTCTCTCTCTATATCTGTGGAGATGATCTGCAGGCTTTGTGTGTGTGTGTGTGTGTGTGTGTGTGCTTCCATCCTTGCGTGCATGCTTGCTTGTGTGTGTTCTTGGCAAGCGTGGTAGGGCCTTGGCTGTGGGACATTCTGTCGGGAACTCTGGTGGTAGAGCACAGCAAGGCCAACTGTAACGTCCCATAGAGAACTATACTGAGCCGTACACGAATGAACGCACAGGATACCGTGCGTTATGTTTTCTACTGCTGAGGGGAGCTGATTCTCTCAGCTTTGGGTAGATTTGAGACTCTATACAGAAGGGATCTATACAGAATGGATCTAAACTAAGGGAGCTTTTTGTTTCATACGGTCTGTGTATGTTTACTGTGCTGTGTATGTTGTGAACACATTCACACACTGTAGATATTTCTGTTTATGCATGTGTGGGTGTATGCAGTAACTCACGACAGCATAAGTCAAGCACGTTTTCAGACTGGGATCTTGAAACGCACTGACCTACAGGAGGGCCACCAGGACAATGTGACAGACCATGCCTGATTTTTAGTGCTATGATTGGTTAGATAAGGTGGGCTTGATCAGCCAACACCCCCTCTCAGGGCAGTCCTGATTGGAGGAAACGGAGGGTAAACATGGTCTTTGAGCATGTGGCCTTATGCAAAACTGAGCTCAGGACGGGATGAATGGCGGGAGAGAGTGTGTGTGTGTGTGTGTGTGTGTGTGTGTGTGTGTGTGTGTGTGTGTGTGTGTGTGTGTGTGTGTGTGTGTGTGTGTGTGTGTGTGTGTGTGTGTGTGTGTGTGTGTGTGTGTGTGTGTGTGTGTGTGTGTGTGTGCATGACTGTGTGTGACCCACACATTAGCCAGGCTTCTTAGTGGCAGGAGAATGATCCATGCTTCTTAAAGGATCATGTCCTGTGGACTGTGAAAAGAGAAAGGGGCCCACCCTGTTGGAGTGAACGAGATCTGTGGACAATTTGAGAGTTTCCTGTTCATGTGTACATTATTTTGTGTGTGCTTATTTGTGGGTTGGACTATTGTTGTATGAATGTAGTGTCGTGTCTTTGGCTATGCCGGATTAAGTGATATGACATGCTATTCTATAAAATCCTTTCTCCATAATGAATATTACCTGATTGAGCTAATCATGTAAATGTAATTAATTAAGAGAGTCGGGGCACCACAAAATAATATTTATAGAGCTGTTATCTTCCGAATAAACTCTTAAAGACCTAGTAATATTTTACATCAATAGCAGTCAATATTAATCGTCACCTTAATTCAGTCTCATCTGAAAGTTTCACAAACCCTGGCTAACAAATTGAATCAGCAATTTAATATTGGGGTTAATTATTTATTTACTAAATACCTAACTAATCACACAGAATTACATATACAAAGAATTAATCATACCTTGATTACAAATTACGTCATAAAGGAAAACGTCCCTGGCGGGCGGAACAGATATGACAGCTGGTTACACAAAAGAAAGGGGGCTGGGTTTGAGTGAAAGAGCGGGAAGACTGAGGGACAAAGGGAGAAGCTGTGCTATCGTAAATACAGTATCTTATACATTCTAAATTACCGCCCATTTGGAAAAGAAAAATGCAATAAATATTTACTCTGAGCTGCGTTTCGGTAGGTTGGTGGTAAATGGAAGACCGTGTTGCCAAACCGAGTCCTTTATCCTTTGAAGAATGTCTCTGGTGGTCAATTGGATGCGCTGTAGTAACGTCGTTGTGTGGTAGACGGAATACTCGGTCTGTTCTTTCCTAGCCCGCGTTTGCAGCTGCTGTTGCTAACTCAACGTCTAGGAGGTATCACTTCTGTTATGAATAAGAGTTCAAAGTTCATTCCATTCGCAACCAAAGCTCACGCTGAGGTTGGATTAGTTCTGTAGTTAACATGTTAGTCCTTTTAACGCAGAGGCTGCAGACCTCACATACTTGGAACAGGAGGTTACATTTTCGTCAAGGCTTTCTAAAGTAGAGCGAGAAGAGTGTGTCTGAAAAGTTTTATAACCCATGTCTCTTCACAGGGGTGGACCACTGATTGAGCAGAGCCCTAAACTTATGAAAGCCCAAATCTCTCATTTGGAAGCTAAAATTACATTGAATCTTTTCACCAATCATTTTATTTTCAAACGTTTCAATTGAACAACAATTCCATGTGAATCCGATAACTCTGATGTGTATCATCGATGAGAATGTCTCAGATGACAACCAAACTGACATCATATTCATTAAGTACCACCGCATATGTTCAATTGGTCGGATTACCAGAATATAGTTCATTTCACTCCACCTTCTGAATTTGCCAAAATCTCTGTTAACCAAGGGATTTTCAAATGTCACATCAGTAGGGTAGAGAGAGGAAAAAGGGGGAAGAGGTATTTATGACTGTCATAAACCTACCCCCAGGCCAACTTCATGACAGTAGTATATTAGTCAAATGTAAATGCAATGTGCAGAGACAGAGAACGAGCGAGAGGGAGAGAGAGAAAATAAGGAGAATGCCAGAATAGAGTGTGACCACTTTCACAATCCTGACCTCTTGATCCATGTACAGTTTACACACACACACACACACACACAACCTAAACACACACAAATAAGTGGAGCGATGCCCAGCCCAGGCTGGGAAAGAGCACGTTTGGTTGAATGGAATGGAATGTTCTCTTCACTCTCCAGAACTCAGGGCAGTTGGAATTGGGAGTTTGTGTGTGTGTGTGTGTGTGTGTGTGTGTGTGTGTGTGTGTGTGTGTGTGTGTGTGTGTGTGTGTGTGTGTGTGTGTGTGTGTGTGTGTGTGTGTGTGTGTGTGTGCGCACGGAGGGTTACAATATAAATAACTTTGTCCTAACTCTCCTGTCCTCTGTATCAGTGCCTGGCCTGTAGTTTATTTATAATCCACCTCGTGTCAAAAACGTACAGTTAGTCCTCTCTCCCTCCTTCTGTCTCTCTCGCATCTTCTCAAGAACGTAGTTAGCCCTCTCTCCCTCTTTCTGTCTCTCTTGCATCTTCTCAAGAACATACAGTTAGCCCTCTCTCCCTCTTTCTGTCTCTCTCGCATCTTCGCTCTATGTTATTATTATTTACTTTTTTTTAACAGGGAGTCCCATTGAGACCAATGTTTGCAAGGGAGCCCTGCATCTTACAATTAAACAAATTACACATAGGACATACACCAGAAAATTCAATAAAACACTCATAAAAAGCATTTATCTCTCCTCTCTCACACAACCATTATTTTCCTTAATCCCTCTTTTGCACAACTCTTTTAGATACAAATGTCAAATATATGTCAACAACCCTTCCTCCAAAGGACTATTCTATGGATTACATGTGAAAATTCCCCAGATCATGGGCTTTTTTTTGACTGGTCTTTGTGAGGAATCAGTGTGTGGGTGGGTGGGTGGGTGGGTGGGTGGGTGGGTGGGTGGGTGTTTTACCTGTTGTTGGTGACACTTTTTGTTGTTTGCCTGCAGACCTAAGAGGACCAGTCCTGTATCCCTCTCTCTCCTTATACAGTCGTGGCCAAAAGTTTTGAGAATGACACAGATATTAATTTCCACAAAATGTGCTGCTTCAGTGTCTTTAGATATTTTTGTCACATGTTACTATGGAATACTAAAGTATAATTACAGCATTTCATAAGTGTCAAAGTATTTTATTGACAATTACATGCAAAGAGTTTTGACCCTTCTTTTTCAATACCTCTGCAATCCGCCCTGGCATGCTGTCAATTAACCTCTGGGCCACATCCTGACTGATGGCAGCCCATTCTTGCATAATCAATGCTTGGAGTTTGTCAGAATTCATGGGTTTTTGTTTGTCCACCCGCCTCTTGAGGATTGACCACAAGTTCTCAATAGGATTAAGGTATGGGTAGTTTCCTGGCCATGGACCCAAAATATCGATGTTTTGTTCCCCAAGCCACTTAGTTATCACTTTTGCCAAATGGCAAGTGCTCCATCATGCTGAAAAAAGGCATTGTTCGTCACCAAACTGTTCCTGGATGGTTGGGAGAAGTTGCTCTCGGAGGATGTGTTGGTACATTTCTTTATTCATAGCTGTGTTCTTAGGCAAAATAGTGAGTGAGCCCACTCCTTTGGATGATAAGAAACCCCACACATGAAAAGCTTTTTTCCGAATGCCCCAAACAGTCGGAAAGGGGATTCATCAGAGAAAATGACTTTACCCCAGTCCTCAGCAGTCCAATACTGAGTCCCTGTACCTTTTGTAGAATATCAGTCTGTCCCTGATGTTTTTCCTGGAGAGAAGTGGCTTCTTTGATGCCCTTCTTGACACCAGGCCATCCTCCAAAAGTCTTCGCCTCACTGTGCGTGCAGATGCACTCACACCTGCCTGCTGCCATTCCTGAGCAAGCTCTGTACTGGTGGTGCCCCGATCCCGCAGCTGAATCAACTTTAGGAGACGGTCCTGGCGCTTGCTGAACCTTCTTGGGCGCCCTGAAGCCTTCTTCACAGTAATTGAACCGCTCTAGTTGAAGTTCTTGATAATCCGATAAATGTTTGATTTAGGTGCAATCTTACTGGCAGCAATATCCTTGCCTGTGAAGCCCTTTTTGTGCAAAGCAATGATGACGGCACATGTTTCCTTGCAGGTAACCTTGGTTGACAGAGGAAGAACAATGATTCTAAGCACCACCCTCCTTTTGAAGCTTCTAGTATGCTATTCAAACTCAATCAGCATGACGGAGTGACCTCCATTCTTGTCCTCGTCAACACCCACACCTGTGTTAACGAGAGAATCACTGACATGATATCAGCTGGTCCTTTTGTGGCAGGGCTGAAATGCAGTGGAAATATTTTCTGGGGATTCAGTTCATTTGCAATTCCTCTGATCACTCTCTCATAACATTCTGGAGTATTTGCAAATTGCCATCATACAAACTGAGGCAGGCAGGCAGGACGGACGGATGGACGGACGGACGTACTGGGTGTACTTTACCTCCCTTGCGTCACCGGACGGCGTCCGTCCGTTGACGCAAGGGAGGTAAAGTACACCCAGAGGTGTAAGGCTCAGGTCACTGAACCCAAGTAATCAGTGCTGACAGAGCAGGTCTGGAGGCGAAGTAATGGTGTAAGAGGAGTTACCAACGACCTCAGTGCACTCTCACCTTTGACCCTGCCCAGCCTCCCAGCCTGATGTTCACCTCACGACCTGGACACTTCCTGCTATACAGGGTGTGAAGAGCTTTCAGTCTGTGTGTGCATGTGTTACATAACCTCGGAGGGTAGGGCAGGTCTTTTAGGAAAGAGATAGCACTTCCCCCTGTGGCTGAAGGCATGGTTCAGTCTTGCTTTGAACCAGTAAAGCAGGGGAGGAGAAGGGAAGGTGGGGGGGGGTTAGAATACTGGATAGGCGGGGAGGTGTAGAGAGATTGGAGGCCGGCAGAGAGATTTAGGACAGGACAGACCGCTCGTCCTTTTCTTCCAAGTCACATATGAGGCTTAGCTGGATGATGAAACCAACTTAAACAACTCCTAGTGGTAGAGACTGTAGAGCTCAGTATTACTATAATATTACTGTTTCATACAAGCCTCTTAAAAATGTGTGTGTGTGTGTGTGTGTGTGTGTGTGTGTGTGTGTGTGTGTGTGTGGGGGGATTCCTAGCGTGGTTGCTGACAGTGATTAATTGTTCCCACATGTTGCTGATGGACAAAAAGTCCTCTGTGCTCCAGAGCTCTAGCTGCAGCTGGTGTCTACATACATACATACATACATACATACATACATACATACATACATACATACATACATACATACATACATACATACATACATACATACATACATACATACATACATACATACATACATACATACATACATACATACATACATACATACATACATACATACATACATACATACATACATACATACATACATACATACATACATACATACATACATACATGCATTAGAATCTGTCAGTTAAACATTAGCTACGGAACAGGCGTGGAAAGGGACGAGATGACAACTGTGACGAGATGACAACTGAGGAGATGTTGTAGAGAATGTGTATACATGTGCAGTCATACATTGTATTTATGCGTCGTGTCAGTAGTAGGGATAAAGGGTGTATTTGTGTAGTTAGTTTAGGTGTGTGTGTGTTTGTATGTGTGTGTGTGTGTGTGTGTGTATAAGAAAGAAAGAGAGAGACAAAGAGTTAGAGAGAGAGAGATATGAATCAGAGCTACTGTCTAATTTTTCTTAATGGGCTTTGGGAATAACCCAGAGGAGCAAGTGTAGTACGTATACTGTACTCTCACTGCAGTGTCGCAAGCACACAGACACACACACACAAACCACGCACTTACAAACATACACATATTATACCCTCTCTTAACAATTACTTTTTAGTGGTACGGAAAAGGGGGGGGTAGAGGAAATATTAAAGAGTTCCAGTGTTGGCAGAGAGAGGGAGGAGTGGAGAAAGCGAGGGAAGAAGGGAGAGAAAGAGTGAGAATGTATTAAGTGTCAGGAGCTGGCAGATATATGTTTACAGGGGGAGAGAACCTCAGATTCCATTCACTCTGTTCCCTCTTTTCCCCCCTCTCTGCTCACACCCCCAACCTCTTTATAATTTGATGTATCGAGTTATTTCAAGAATTCTTTAAGCGTTCTTCCTTCATTCATTTAGCTCATAGCATCTGTAAACACTTAGTGTGGGAGTGTGTATATTCTGGTGCTGTTTGTTTTTAGCTGCTGTAATAAAGCAGCCTTACGTCAAACCTCTGGAGATGCTGCCTGGCTGGCTGTCTGGCTGTAAACACTGGTTTCCTTGGTATCTCGCCTCATCTTACTTCATAGGACAGACCTACACATACACACCGTGGCCGAAGTCTTGCCTACTACTTAGTAAAACAACATACTGTGTACTAATAGTACATACTATTGAACTTACCATTTAGTAAAAATGTGTGCAGTAAGAAACAAATGTCAACCTACCACTCATCCATACTGAGAAGGCGTCATCTAATGCGCAATCATGCTTGTTCCCTGCTATTCGTTCGTTTGTCAAAAACACGTGGGTGTGAATAGTGTGCAATGTATTCTACTAGATGAAGCAATGAAAAATAAAGCCTAAATTAATATGACATCCTGGCATTTAAAGCATACTCAGTAATGCTATTGCCCTCAACTCTCAAAAAAAAAACTTTGGCTCTCTCTGATTCAAACCCAATAATCTGTTCGGTTTTGGGGCAGAGAAAAAACATGCAAAGATATAATGTGAAAAAAAGTGTATGTTTTGGATGGTGTTTAGGTTGTTTTTCTATGGATATATGACTCACCACCTGGATTTGAACTTATGTAGCAACATTTTTAATTGTGCTTTTTACATTGGATAAAGGTAGAGACTCACGGCTACAAAATGGTATGGTATATTTTGCACTGCATTTTTGACAACAATGGAAAAGTAATTCTGCTTTGAAATAGATAAACTTGTAAACTCACTTTTGAGATAATGGCCTTTGAATGTTTTGGTATCTAGTGAGAGCCCTTCTTTGTCTACAACCATTCAGCATGGTTCACACCCGCTTAAGCTTTACCCCCACCCATCTCGTTTTGCTCTCGGAGCGCACACTTGACGATGGTTAGAGCATTGGACAAGTAACCGAAAGGTTGCAAGTTCAAATCCCCGAGCTGACAAGGTACAAGTCTGTCGTTCTGCCCCTGAACAGGTAGTTAACCCACTGTTCCTAGGCCGTCATTGAAAATAAGAATTTGTTCTTAACTGACTTGCCTAGTTAGATAAAGTAAAATAAAATACATTTCTTTACCTCTGGATAACATAAAAACAGCCTAACAAGCTCTGCTGGCAACAATTTCATTACGCTTTTTTGCTGACTTTTACTGACACCGGCCATATTCAACGGGTGTTCTACACTTTAGCTTAACTTCTTGGTGACTGGGCAGTATTTTCACGTCCGGATGAAATGCATGCCCAATTTCAACTGCCTGCTACTCGTCCCCAGAAGATGAGATATGCATATTATTAGTAGATTTGGATAGACAACACTCTGAAGTTTCTAAAACTGTTTGAATCATGTCTGTGAGTATAACATAACTTATTTAGCAGGCGAAACCCCGGGGACAAAATCATTCAGATATATATATTTATTTTTAGGTCACTCTTTTCAATGGGTTTTCATTGGGAATCCAGATTTCTAAGGGACCTTTTTGCAGTTCCTATCGCTTCCACTGAATGTCAACAGTCTTTAGAAATTGGTTGAGGTTATTCCTTTGTGTAATGAAGAAGTACGGCCATCTTGAACGAGGGTCACTTGAAGTGTACTGTTAGATAGAAGCGCGTGACCAGAAAGCTAGCTTCAGTTTGTTTTCTTCCTGTATTGAACACAGATCATCCAGTCTTCAATTGTATCAATTATTTACGTAAAAAAATACCGAATGTTGTATAACAAAAGTAGTTTGAAATGTTTTGGCAAAGTTTACAGGTAACTTTTGAGATATTTTGTAGTCATGTCGAGCAAGTTGGAACTGGTGTTTTTCTGGATCAAACGCGCCAAATAAATTGACATTTTGGATATACAGTGGGGCAAAAAAGTATTTAGTCAGCCACAAATTGTGCAAGTTCTCCCACTTAAAAAGATGAGGCCTGGAATTTTCATCATAGGTACACTTCAACTATGACAGAAAAAATGAGAAAAAAATCCAGAAAATCACATTGTAGGGTTTTTAATGAATTTATTTGCAAAATATGGTGGAAAATACGTATTTGGTCAATAACAAAAGTTTATCTCAATACCTTGTTATATACCCCTTGTTGGCAATGACAGAGGTCAAACGTTTTCTGTAAGTCTTCACAAGGTTTTCACACACTGTTGCTGGTATTTTGGCCCATTCCTCCATGCAGATCTCCTCTAGAGCAGTGATGTTTTGGGGCTGTTGCTGGGCAACACGGACTTTCAACTCCCTCCAAAGATTTTCTATGGACAGAGGAGCCTCTTAAAGAATAAGTTACAGGTCTGTGAGAGCCAGAAATCTTGCTTGTTTGTAGGTGACCAAATACTTATTTTCCACCATAATTTGCAAATACATTTATTAAAAATCCTACAATGTGATTTTCTGGATTTTTTTCTTCTCATTTTGTCTGTCATAGTTGAAGTGTACCTATGATGACAAGTACAGGCCTCTCATATTTTTAAGTGGGAGAACTTGCACAATTGGTGGCTGACTAAATACTTTTTTGCACCACTGTATATTGACGGAATTAATCAAACAAAAGGACCATTTGTGATGTTTTTGGGACTTGTCTGCATTTTGTGTCGCGCCTGCAGTGTTGAAATATGGTTTCTCTCTTTGTTTATTGAGGTGCTATCCTCAGATAATACCATTGTTTGCTTTCACCAAAAAGCATTTTTGAAATCTGACATGTTGGCTGGATTCACAACAAGTGTAGCGTTGTGTGCATGTGTGATTTAATGAAAGTTTGATTTTTATCGTCATTTATTTGAATTTGGCGCTCTGCATTTTCCCTGGCTTTTGGCCAGAGAAGTTAAGACATGTAGCTAGCTAACATTAAGCTCTAACTAGCAAACGGTTCTGGGATATGAATAATAACATCATAAATGTAACGTTAGCTAGGGAGCCAACCAGCTAACGTTAGCTAGCTAGCTAACAGTTCAATTTAGCTTGAAACCACTTTCTGTCAAAATTAGAAATGTGTAATATCTAAACATGTAGCTAGCTATCTTACCCGTATACATCATCATGCGTGATGTCACGGATGCCATGTCACGGTTGCCCTTGGTTTGAAGATGTAATCTGGTGACAGGTGTTTTCTCCATCTCTTTAGCTATCAAACTCTAATTCCACTGATTTCAAAACTCAACCCTCTAGAAAGTGGAGAGCAACACTCATGCAGCTCCACTACACTATACGGTGTTGTTCGACATGATCACCAACACAGACTGAGAGCTCACATAGATATAAGCCCTCTCTATATGGCAGACCAATCCAAACTCCTCTCTCGGCATGTCCAGCCCACTCATTATCTCAGCCAATCATGGCTAGATGGAAGGTTGCTGGCTTTTTCTCTGGCTAAACTAACTACACTCGTAATTTAAAAATTGTATTCGTATTTACAGATGGCATACAAGTTTGTTATTAAGGCACATGAAAGTTCACATGTTCCAGAAGGCATTTCTGCAAAAAAACGCACTTTGATTTGAAAATCAAATGTAAATGTTCAAATGGCTCTCCTGTAAAATCGTGACTTGCGACATACGCCTAGTTTCCTGAAACGGTTCACATATCAAAAGCCCAGTCTCTCTCAGGGCCCATAGAGAACCATATGTTTGGAAAGAAACTGGAAAGAGGCATGGATGTATATCCATTGCAGTACCTCAATGTGGTCAGTTCTTTTGGGTTGCCTCCCTATTTATAATCAGTAAAATTACCAAGATTTTTGTGTGTTGAAACATGTTTGGTATAAAACTTACTGTTTGTGGAGTAACCATGCACTCTATGTGTAAGCCACACATAACACACATTATTAAGTAGTTATGTCCATTCATCCTGTGTGTAGAGGATGTAACCAATAGACCAGTAGAGTCTGGAGCTTTGTTCTTACAGTCTTCCCTTGACCGGTGATGATATGTGAGGTTAGAGAGTGTGTGTTCATTACTCCATCATAAATGGGCCATGGTACTGTATATGAACACATGTAGCCTAGTGGTTAGAGCATTGGACTAGTAACTGAAAGGTTGCAAGTTCATATCCCCGAGCTTACAAGGTACAAATCTGTCGTTCTGCCCCTGAACAGGCAGTTAACCCACTGTTCCTAGGCCGTCACTGAAAATAAGAATTTGTTCTTAACTGATTTGCCTAGTAAAATAAAGGTAAAAAATCTATATATAAAAAAAAAATGTCAGCTGAAATGGCCACAGATAGATGGGTGTTATCTTCTGTGTGTGTGTGGTGTGATGGACATGTGGATGCTGTGAGTGGTATGGTATTATGGTGCCTTTAATTTTACTGGTACCATTATGCAATCATAATCTTGTGAGCAAAACATTTTAGCGGCCCCCCCTCATGACAGCAAAGAACATTTACATTTTTAAAGTTAATTTCATGTAATTCTACTCCTTTTGCCATGGGGTGGAGAGAAAATGTTTGCCGTTTTACAGCTAATTTCCTGCAATTCTACATATTTTGTCATAGGGTGGATGAAAATGTTTGCCGTTTTTAATATGATAGCTGATGATCAATGGGCCCCACCCCGGTCAGTATTTCGAACCATGCTTACTAAGTCTAGATAGCTTGCCGCTAGACTAATTTACCAATCTAAAAAATGTTTGCTGATATGGTCTAATTAAGTTGCTTCTGATGCACAACCAGCATTTGGATTGCACCTTGTGTATTCTATTATTTTAACTCTCAACAGTAAGTTGAGACCCCGACTGAGTTTAAAAAAAAATATTATTAAAAAAAATGTTGGTCCACAGGGTGCCAGTTGCCCATCCCTGATGTAGGCTTATCCCTGCTATAAAAACAAACTGTTTGAATATTTGATGATGAATAACACAACCTGCTGTGTGTCTCCCAACTCTGATCTGAACATGAAGGAGCTTGTCTCAGATCAATACACACCAGCGATGACTCACAATACCCCTGCCAAGTACACACACACACTTCAAAACCTGCCTGTTACGCAATGTCATGGTGTGTGTGTGTGTGTGTGTGTGTGTGTGTGTGTGTGTGTGTGTGTGTGTGTGTGTGTGTGTGTGTGTGTGTGTGTGTGTGTGTGTGTGTGTGTACATGCACACACTACAATAGGAACATCAATGCTAATTGTTGCTGCATGTTATTCATGTGTTGCTATCTGTGGCGTTCCATTCAGCAGGGAATGAACAGTCAAAGCTTTATTCTTCTAGCAGCGCTCGTCTCAAAGAACATTGAGTACAAACTCAATGGGTGGTTTATAAATCAATGTTCCTGGACTTAATGAACATGATTCATACAATCATTGATGGGAAAATGAAAAATAACATGAATACTCCATACTGATTACATGCATTGTGTGCTTAATTACTTTTCAATGATTTTGAGCACTGTAGTGGACTCTCTAACTCTCTCTCTCTCTCTCTCTCTCTCTCTCTCTCTCTCTCTCTCTCTCTCTCTCTCTCTCTCTCTCTCTCTCTCTCTCTCTGTGTCTCTGTGTCTCGCTCTTTCTTTTCAATCTCTCTGACAGAACTCCATCCGGCACAACCTCTCCCTCCACAGTCGTTTCATCCGTGTCCAGAACGAGGGAACGGGAAAGAGTTCCTGGTGGATGATAAACCCGGAGGGAGGAAAAGGTGGGAAGGCCCCCCGGCGCCGTGCTGTCTCCATGGACAACAGCAACAAGTACACCAAGTCTGCCCGCGGCCGTGCAGCCAAGAAGAAGGCGGCCCTCCAGGCAGTGGCGGCAGGCGAGGGGGGCGGAGACAGCCCCTCAGGGCTTTCCAAGTGGCCGGGCAGCCCCACATCACGGAGCAGTGAGGACCTGGATGCCTGGACAGACTTCCGCTCACGCACCAACTCCAACGCCAGCACGCTGAGCGGGCGCCTCTCGCCCATCCTAGCCAACCCAGAGCTGGACGAGGTGCCGGACGATGAACCGCCGCTGTCGCCCATGCTATACTCCAGCCCTAGCAGGGCGCTGTCGCCCGGGAACGCCCCCACACCCAATGGGAAGGCAGTACCCGCAGAGCTGCCTCGCTTGGCAGACCTGGCAGGAACCATGAACCTGAACGACGGGCTGGCGGATGACCTGATGGATGAGCTGCTGGATAACATTACTCTGGCCCCCAACCCAACCGGACCGACCACCCAGAGAGGATCCACCGGGTTCAGCTTTGGCTCCAAGCCTGTCGGGCTGGGCTCCACCTCCTCAGCCGCCTCTCCCTCCGCTGCGTCCCCCTCTAATGGTGCAAGCAGCGGCGGCTACAATAATTCCATCTTCGGGCCCCTCGCAGCGGGTTCCTCCCTGCGGCCCGCCCCCATGCAGACCATCCAGGAGAATAAGCAGACATCCTTCTCCTGCATCTCCCGCTTCGGCAGCCAGACCTTGCAGGACCTGCTCAACTCAGAGGGCCACAGCCACAGCGACGTCATGATGACCCAGTCCGATCCGCTGATGTCACAGGCCAGCGCCGCCGCCGTCATCTCCCAGAACTCCCGGCGAGGCCTCATGCTCTGCAGCGACCCCATGATGTCCTTTGGGACCACGGTTGCTGGACAGGGAGGGCAGGGAGGTCTCTTGCACCCTCACAACCACAACCAGGGCTCCCTCAGGACCCTGAACGGGGGTCTGAGCCTGAACAACGAGGCCAACGCCAAGCAGCAGCTCCTGCACTCTCCACTGAGACTTGGATCCAACGGATCCTCTATGATGCAGATTGATTCGTCTCTCTTCCTGAACGGGAGCGCTGGTGGCAGTGGTGGGATCTGCTCGCTAGGCCCCGACCGCTTTCCCACTGACCTGGACTTGGACATGTTTAACGGGAGCCTGGAGTGTGACATGGAGTCCATCATCAGAAATGAGCTGATGGACGCAGATGGCCTGGACTTTAACTTTGAGTCTCTGGCCAACCTGAACGGAGCCAACCTTGGCAGCTTCACCAGTACCAAGCAGGGACCTCAGAACTGGGTCCCTGGCTGAGAGGGGGGCTCGCTCTGGAGGTGGCGGAGCAGGTCAGTCCATGTCACTGTCTGTGTACATCTGGGACTGCCATTGGTGCCAGAGAGAGAGAATATGTGATTTTCTGTCTGTCTCTAGCTGTCTAGCTGTCTAGCAGAGAATAGTGAAAGCATGTTTATCGATTTGGCATGTTCCTTGAAAGTAATTTTGGACTGTGTCACTTGGATTACAGTTAGTCAGCAAAAACCACCCCATTGGCCCAGGGTATTCGGTGGTGGGATCAGGCTAGACCACACCAGCCCAAAACGGACTAGCCTACACCAGCCCAACACAGACCAGCCCTCACCAAACCCAACATGGGCTAGCCTACACCAGCCTAACACAGGCTAGCCCACACAGTTATTAAATTGTAATAAATAAATAATTTAATAAATTCCTTTTAAATAGAAAAAGTGCATCGGCAGCCCAATATTTATGCCTGTATTGGGCCCACGTTGTGCCAAATTAGACATGTTTTCTGGGAACAGATGGGCTTACTTCAGGTAAAGTGAGGGGTGTCTTCACCAGATATGGGCCATCCACACTGGGCCACACTGGGCAAATGCCTTGGGGGCCAACATGGAGCCAATGAGCAAATTGGCCCAATTTGGGAAGTCTTGCGTAATTGGTCAGCCACTGAATTAAGTTCTGGGTCCATACGTGTTAAGAGAAGAGATAGAACAAGTATTGGAACTGGAACGAAAAGCTCCATTCTCTCTCTTTACACCACCCTTTATCTACGGTACCATTTATGTTTACATAGTCTGTCCACAAGAAATTTACATGGGGCCAATATTTAGGCCCACATAGTGCCAATGTGGACATTTTTGCTGGGTAATAATCTGATATTTAATTATGATTATAAATGCATCCCATTCACTTAGATCTGATGTCATTTCCCGTATCTCCCTCTCTCCAGGTCCCAACTGTAAAGCATGAGAAGATCAGACACAAAATGTCCTTTTTGCCAAACCTGCCATCAGCACAACGTGGAATAAAAACCCTCTGTTTACACAAGACCTCCTCTAGAGAAACCTACTTTTGCTCCCACTCTGACCAACCATGAATGATTTCAAAGACGCAGACTCACAAGACGCTACTGTCAGTTACTCAAAGCCTTCTGCAATACAAACTAATAAAAAATAAACTATGTGAAATCTTCACAACAAGCTCATCTCAGAATTATGCAATCTTCCTTTGAGAAAATACCAGTCGGGACAAAATTAATTGGACAGATTTCAGAGAGAGAGAGACTGTTTTGTGTATTTGAAGGGATTTTGGGATGGGAAAACGGGAAATGTGGCAAGCAAGGTTGTAATGTACAGTGAAGTAATTCCTGTTTGAAAGGTGAAAAAAGTTAAAAGTAATGTTGTGTGAAATCTAATACAGTGGTTTCTGGGGTGAGTTACCTTGAACATCTTCCCTCTGTTTTCACTCAGTGATTTCAAATATTTAATTTTTGTTTTAAATTCCTGTTTTAACATCATCACTGTATCTGCACCACACCTGTTTGTATAAAAAAGTATTGATTCAATTGAAGGAAGGAGACAATATCTGCAGACAACACACACACGGTACACACGCAAACATCCCCCAAAATGACAAGACTCCATAGCCCCTTAGGAGCGATGATGACATAAACATAACGCCATGCACTTCAGATGTTGTTGTTTTACATGAGTTTGATTGATTAGTTCCAGTTTTAAAATGACTTATAATAAAAAATAATAATGATGTACAATTATCCTTAGCCAAATACTATACAGATAGATTGGTAATTGTTTGTGTGTATCTACAGTTGAAGTCGGAAGTTTAAATACGCCTAGGCAAATGCATTTGAACTCAGTTTTTCACAATTCCTGACATTTAATCAGTTAGGATCACCACTTTATTTTAAGAATGTGAAATGTCAGAATAATAGTAGAGAGAATGATTTATTTCAACTTTTATTTCTTTCATCACATTCCCAGAAATGTACATACACTCAATTAGTATTTGGTAGCATTGCCTTTAATTTTTTAAACTTGGGTCAAATGTTTCAGGCAGCCTTCCACAAGCTTCTCACAATAAGTTGGGTGAATTTTGGCCCATTCCTCCTGACAGATCTGGTGTAACTGAGTCGGGTTTGTAGGCCTCCTTGCTATCACACGTTTTTTCAATTCTGCCCACAAACTGTTCCTAGGCCGTCATTGAAAATAAGAATAGGTTATTAACTGACTTACCTAGTTAAATAAAGGTTAAAAAAATACATGTTTTTTAACTGTTCTATAGGATTGAGGTCAGGGCTTTGTGATGGCCACTCCAATACCTTGACTTTTTGAAGTATGCTTGGGGTCACTGTCCATTTGGAAGACCCATTTGCGACAAAGATTTAACTTCCTGACTGATGTCTTGAGATGTTGCTTCAATATATCCACATAATTTTACTTCCTCATGATTCCATCCATTTTGTGAAGTGCCCCAGTCCCTCCTGCAGCAAAGCACCCCCACAACATGATGATGCCACCCCCATCGTTCACGGTTGGGATGTTGTTCTTCCGCTTGCAAGCCTCCCCCCTTTTCCTCCAAACATAACAATGGTCATTATGGCTAAACAGTTCTATGTTTGTTTCATCAGACCTGAGGACATCTCTCCAAAAAGTATGATCTTTGTCCCCATGTGCAGTTGCAAACCGTAGTCTGGCTTTTTTATGGCATTTTTGGAGCAGTGGCTTCTTCCTTTCTGAGCGGGCTTTCAGGTTAAGTCGATATAGGACTTGTTTTACTGTTGATATAGATACTTTTGTACCTGTTTCCTCCAGCATCTTCACAAGGTTTGCTGTTGTTCTGAAATTGATTTGCATTTTCCGCACCAAAGTACGTTCATCTAGGAGACGTAATCTCCTTCCTGAGCGGTATGACGGCTGCGTGGTCCCATGGTGTTTATACTTGCGTACTATTGTTTGTACAGATGAGCGTGGTACCTTTAGGCATTTGGGAATTACTCCCAAGGATGAACCAGAGATGTGGAGGTCTACAACAACAAAAAATTATGAGGTCTTGGCTGATTTCTTTTGATTTTCCCATAATGTCAAGCAAAGAGGCACTGAGTTTGAAGGTAGGCCTTCCAATACATCCACAGGTATACATCCAATTGATGGAAATTATGTCAATTAGCCTATCAGAAGCTTCTAAAGCCATGACATAATTTTCTGGAATTTTCCAAGCTGTTAAGGCACAGTCAACTTAGTGTATGTAAACTTCTGACCTACTGGAAGTGTGATACAGTGAATTATAAGTGGAATAATTTGTCTGTAAATAATTGTTAGAAAAATGACTTGTGTCATGCACAAAGTAGATGTCCTGACTGACTTGCCAAAACTATAGTTTGTTAACAAGAAATTTGGGGAGTAGCTGAAAAACAAGTTTTAATGACTCCAACCTAAGTGTATGTAAACTTCAGACTTTGTAACTGTAAAAAAAGGAAAATTAAATAAATAATCTCTCATGGATCTATGTAAAGTACACTGCAGTGGAAGCTTCAAGTTAAAGGAAGAGCCGAGGAGGAGGGGGGAGTTTAGCCGTTATTTCTTAGCTAATTGGAAGGTTGCATCCAGGACGTGTAGTACAGCATATGTAGCCAAAATGAATACCTATGTTCTTGCGTTGTGTACATTTACACACCATAACAGGTGCTATGATGTAAACTGTGTTTGAGTCCAGGCTCTAGCGATCTGTGCGTTTTACCTACGCGGCCTGCTGAGCCGTAGCCATAGAAGTAGCAACAGCAGGGTGGCGCTGAGAGGCCAGGAGGTTGTACAGTCAGGCTTCACCCCCACTGGCAGCCATTTTGTTTTTATTGAGCAAAACCATAAGCTATCTGTGTATATTGCCAAATTACTTGAAACATGTACATGTAGGTGATGCTGGCAGCCAAATTCACAACACATATAGCGAAAAATAAAAAATAAGAGCAGGGATATCTGTTTTAGCTTTGCTTGTTGTTTTGCTGTGGGCTTGAGGGGCATGTTAGTATCTGCATATACCATCACTCAGGGGGAAGAGGGAGCTAGCCCATACCTAACATTACCCCAGGTCACATCTACATGGTAGGACACGCAACACCATGTCCTTTGTTGGCAAAAAAGTAATGCTTGTGTCATGAACCTGTAACCTGTGAACTATGACCTTTCAAGAGGAAAATCTTCACTTGGTCCTGTCATTTAATTTTTTGTCATCGTAGTTTTTTCTTCTCATGTGGAATTCATGATGCGCGCACACCTACACCCCTCACAGACACACCTGGTGCTCCTACAGGTCTCTCCTGTATCTGTGTTCATGTGTGTGTGACTGGACTTTTATCTCAATTATTGATTTTTATCTCGCAAGGATATGTTATCCTTCGTTATCCTTCATGGCGCATACAGCACCCCCTCTGTATGCATGTACTGTATTTATGCATAATGAATTGTGTGAAATGCATATATATATATACTCAGTCTATGTCCTTATATACTCATGTAGTACTTGACCCTTGGTTTTTTGTGATGCCTCGGAAAGGTAGAGTTGAAGAAAGAACTTTACATTACTTGCTGGGTGGGAGGGAAGACACTACGCTAGTATTAGCAATGCTTTTGTTGAACCAGATAGAGAACCAGGAAACCATCATTGTAGCAGCATCTGGGCCGCTGGTACCCCTTCTGTGTCTGGGGTAGTTACTCAAAGGGTTGCCCTGTCCTGGCTGTCCTGTAAAACAGTGTACAAACAAACATGTGTATGTATATCCGTCACCCGGAGGCTGAGGCAGAGGAGTGTTTGTGTATGGCTGGGTAGGTGATCTACTGTAGCAGTGCTACCTGAAATTTTGTGCATGACCTCTAACTGCTTCTTTACAGCCCCCACCCCTTCACTGAAGTTCTACACCAGTGGTGCACTCAGCTCTCTCAATATGGGGAGAATCCCTATGAGTCCCAGTAGATCCCCTAAACTTGAAATCTTCTAGCCCCATTGTTTTCTGGAATCTGTGACTTCCAACAAACCTAGAACTTCTGACTCTTCACTGCACCTTAACCCATTTAGAAATGCCCCTGTATTATAGTGTACAGACAGACAGAGAAGGGAAGAAAGAACCCAGTCAGCCCGGAACAGATGTTCCACAAATGCATTCTTTGCTACTGCGTTTAACCCCATAATGATGGCGCATGCCATCCACACACAGTATTATCAGGCTGTATCACATCTGGCCGTGATTGGGAGTCGCATGGAAAGGTGCACAATTAGCACCGCGTTTGGCCATCATTGTAAATTAGACTTTGTTCTTAACTGACTTGCCTAGTTAAATTAAGGTTAAATATTATAATAATAATTACCCCCATGTCCAGAATAAAAAGACAGAAGTGCCACTAGTTACTCTTTTAGACTTGACACGAGCCCCTCGTTCTTCAAAGCTCTTCTTGATCCTAGAACCTTTTGCACATTGTTTGCCCCGCCCCTCACCTTCTATGCTGTCACCTATGATCTCTGCTCTTTGACCCCTGTAGTACACTCGCTTATTCTCGACGATGTTGATGTTAGTGGGTATTTTTCCTGTGTATTCCATTTTGAATTGTAATCTAGTTTGTATAACAAATGGTGCGCATGTAAATAAACCTTGGTGAAGCTCCACACTCTACTGGTTCCAGAAGTGCTCATTTTCTTTGACATGTTTTGGGTTTACTGAAAATGCACAATGGACTATAAAATGTATTCAAATGTACAACTATACGTGAATGTGAAATTTATTGGTTATTAGAAATTAGAAAAGCAGAACTAATAGGTAATATATTGATTATTAATAGTTACTATTAATAAAACCTTAAGTACACTCGGACATCTGAGACTTGGGATGGGTACTTTCCCATAATTATTGCATCACGGGGAGAAGAGGAAGTAGAGAACATATTTGATGTAGTAATGTTGCTCATAAACACTTTGTCAGCCCAAATCTCCATCACGCAGCCTCCCGACCACCCCTCACACAATGCCTGCCACCTCCTCAAGGTAAGGTTTCGGTTGGCTATAAACTTTTATCTCTATGGTGTCAAGTTTCCAGCTGGCTAACTAAGAAAGGCCAGTATTTTCAGCTATGCATCCAATAACATTTTAACATGGACATAATGTTCAATTTTTCAGCCTACAGTAGCAGCCAATGTTTCATGTTCAATGTAGGCCTACATTCCAAAAGCATGCAGGGCTTTACATTAACCTGTTTATCCACCTGTCAGACAACGAGGTTACTGAAAATGTTGTGTTGTTTGATGCAAAATAAATACTTTACAAAATAAAATTCATTATAATTCCCATACCATTATTACAGAGAATCAGACACAGCATACTACCATCTGCATGCTGGCTACGTAAGGTTATTCAAGCTGGTCTCAAAATACAACACTTCCGTTTTAAGACAAAAACAAGCTCTTTACCTGACTTGCTGTCTAGAAATGCAGATGTTTTGTTTTCTTGTAGGAATCAATCACTCCCCCATTGCTGACTACAAATTGTGTATAACTGGGCTAATAACTCACTAACTAGCAAAGGATATGAACAAATGTGCACATGGGGCTACATGTATCTTTCACTTTGATCTCAAAACAAGTGCATCTACTCACGACCGCTGATGCTGTAAAAACAGTCCAGTTCGAAGTGAATGGCATATCCATACAATGGTCTATTTGCGTATAGGCCTACTGTAGCACTGATTGGTTATGGTGCACCAGTCTTTCTAGAGTAGGTGCTTGAGTCGTGCCTGTCAATGCAATAGAATCCTACTCCGATGCGTTCTGCCTACAACAAAATCTCTTATACAATTTGTTTTGAATACTAAGTCTTGCGTAGTTCATTTTGTTTCAGTATGTTGTCTTGAAAGTGGCTAATATTGCATTGATTCGATCACAATTCCCACAGTAAAGGGAAACGTTGATAGTGTTAACTAATTGGGGAAAAGCAATAAAGTTGAGTGAAGTTCAATCTCATGCTTCTCTGCACGTGCTGATATTTCTTCTGTGTGGCATTCCCCGGGTGCATGTTTTGTTTTTTTGTCCAAGCACTACACAGCTGATTAAAATAACCAACTCATCATCAAGCTTCGATTATTTGAATCAGCTGTGTAGTGTTTGGGCAAAAAAACTAAATGTGACCTAAGACAACTGATTCAGCCAATTAGACCAGTCTGCTGCATACTCACTGGAAGTCATGGGGTTTGACTTATCTACCTCTCTCTAGGTTTCACTGTTTTGTCTTTTTTTCTGTCTCTCTCTCTCTCACACTTTTTTTTCTCTCTGACTCCTATATATTAGGAACTATGACCTTTTTCACATTATGTCAGATTCTCTAGAAGTTTTGAGAGCATACCCTCAGCTATACCTTTTTTAATAATGTGAACTTAAGAACTTGTTACGTCTCTCCCGCTACCTCCAGAAGTAGAGCTTGACATGCTCCCGACAGTCTCATTAGGCCCAAATCTCTGACATTATGGTAATAGCAGAGATAAGATTTTGTGCAGACATTTTCCTAATTATTGAGTTTTTACCTGAAGTTGCAGTAACAGCCTGTTACATTCTGAAATTGCCAGCTGCACTGAGCCAAGTAAAACTATGGAAGCCCATCCCCACCACCAAAATGTACAAGTTGATCGTAGATCATACAAAACAAATGTTTGTAACATTACACCTGGGAATTTGGAAACAAAATGAGCTCAGATTGGGAAAAATCTTAATGTCTGTAATCTTCAGGTCAAAGAAATTAGAGCTCTAGGATGATGCCCAAGTTTCTAGACTTGTAATTCAGAGTTGGAGCATGTTTTTTTTTCAGATGATTTGAATCAGCCACTACACAGCTGAAAAGTCCAGTGGCTATATAATTCGGGGTGGTCCCCAGAGTAGCTATCTCTCTACAAGGTCACCAGACTTTATCTTCATCAACCATTTCCCCAACCAACTTCCTCTGATCAAGCCATGAACTGTCCCTCTCCATCTTTGTTTTACCTTTATTTAATTAGGCAAGTCAGTTAAGATCAAATTCTTATTTACAATGACGGCCTACCCCGGCCAAACCCTCCCCTAACCCGGACGACGCTGGGATAATTGTGCGCCGCCCTATGGGACTCCCGATCACGGCCGGTTGTGATACAGCCCGGTATCAAACCGGGGTCTGTATAGTGACTTCTCTTGCTCAGAGATGCAGTGCCTTAGACCGCTGTGCCACTCGGGAGCCACGCATCTATGGAGAGTGCATCCACTCAAAAGACCTGGCCTCTCTTGGTTGCCCTAGTCAACTAGGCTACTGATGATGTATTGCTTATTTGTTTTTTGCTTTTGATGAGCTTTGAGATTGTTATCAAAAGCGCTATAGAAATGTAATCAATTATTATTATAAAAAGATGGTTTGTTTATATTAGTAGAGCAAAAAGCTCTGACGAAGGCCAAGAAGCCGGCACTTTAAGCTTCAATAAAAAAGTGATACTAGCAAGAGCAGGTTAATTTTTTCTTTCAACTTATCACATTGTTACCCTGCACCTGCAACAACATAGCTCAGATTTTCGAGTACATTTTTGAATGTTGAAAGTAAAACACAACAACAATAAATGTTTATTACAAACAAACACTTCAATGAGAAAACAGAAATCCACTTTGGGATAAAAAAAGGACTTCATTGAAAACAGTATAAAAATAAATCAATAGCTACATACAAAATACATAGTACTACTTCTTAATCAGGGCCTCTAAAATGGACATAAGGCGTGCCTCCCTGGCAATCACCTCTTCTCCCGCCTCCACATCTGGACCCTTCTGGGAGGGAGGAGATGACCGGTGGGGTGATGGAGTGGCTGTGGCCTCCTCTCCCTCCATGCTGACTCCGGTGGGGGGAGCTTTCAACTCCTGAAAAATATGTAAAAGGAAGTTTTCAGCATCAAACATACTAGCTACATGTAAAGGCCTGTAAAAGGTATTATGCCAATTGCAGTATATTTCTCTGGAATACTTGCACCGTTCTAACATGTATATCTTCACATTTGAATGTGCCAATGAAGCATAGGAAATAGATGGGAAAGTATTGTTGCTCTCAGAGAAAAGGGTAACTTTATTAGCCAAGTATAGCACAGCAATAAATGTCAAGATAACATACAGTAGCGTACCGTCTATTTTTGCTTATGGTTCTCCCACTTATTTTCCACCCATGCAGGTGATAGCTGCCCCTCCAGCTCACACTCCATCAAGTAGATCCTGAAAAAGCTTAAGAAATTCAACATTACATGAGCATTCACCAAAACATGAGCAAAGTAGAGTTGTGCAAACTTTCTCTAGAGAACTAGACTGCCACATCCTTTATTTCACCTTGGAGTGCCAAGGTGAAACAGTAACGGGTGGAGCTTACCATTACTTTCAACAACAGGTTATGTGCACTGTAGCTAGCTAGCCTAGACCCAGTCAGGCTGTAACCGTTGAGATAGAAACTAATATTGCATAGCATGAACATTACAACACAGATAAACCAAATTGACAAATCAGGAGTACTAGAAGAAAAGAGAAGTGTTGGGACCAACAGCCAGTGAAAGTACAGGGCGCCAAATTCAAAACAACAGAAATCTCATAATTAAAATTCCTCAAACATACAAGTATTTTACACCATTTTAAAGATAGACTTCTTGTTAATCCCACCACAGTGTCCGATTTTAAAAAGGCTTAACGACCAAAGCACAGCAAACGATTATGTTAGGTGAGTGCCTAGTCACAGAAAAACACAGCCATTTTTCCAGCCAAGTCCCAAAAATCAAAAAGAGATAAATGAATCACTAACCTTTGATGATCTTCATAGGAATTCATGTTACACAATACATGTATGTTTTGTTCGATAAAAAATCTCAGTATACATTGGCGCGTTATGTTCAGTAGTTCCAAAACATCCGGTGATTTTGCAGAGAGCCACATCAATTTACAGATCTACTCATAATAAACATTGATAAAAGATAGTGTTATGCGTGGAACTTTAGATAAACTTCTCCTTAATGCAACCGCTGTGTCAGATTTCAAAAAAGCTTTACCGAAAATGCACACCATGCAATAATCTGAGTACAGTGCTCAGAGACCAAAACAACCCAAACAGATATCAACCATGTTGTGTAGTCAACAGAAGTCAGAAATAGCATTATAAATATTCACTTACCTTTGATGTTCTTCATCAGAATGCACTCCCAGGAATCCCAGTTCGACAATAAATGTTTAATTTGTTCGGTAAAGTCCATCATTTATGTCCAAATACCTCCTTTTTGTTCACGCGTTTAGCCCAGTAATCCTATTCAAGACGCGCGATCACTAGATGCAGACAAAAAGTAAAAAAGATCCGTTACAGTCCGTAGAAACATGTCAAACGATGTATAGAATCAATCTTTAGGATGTTTTTAACATAAATCTTCAATAATGTTCCAACAGGAGAATTCCTTTTTCTGAAGAATTGCAATGAAACGCAAGCTAACTATTGTATGAACAGCTCATGCCTCTCTGGCAGACCTCTGACTCATTCCCCTCTCATTCGCCCCCACTTCACAGTAGAAGCATAAAACAAGGTTCTAAAGACTGTTGACATCTAGTGGAAGCCTTAGCAAGTGCAATTTGACCCCATAGACACTGCAAAGAGTTGAAAAACTACAGATTTCCTAATTCCTGGTTGAATTTTTTCTCAGGTTTTTGCCTGCCATATGAGTTATGTTATACTCATTCAAACAGTTTTAGAAACTTCAGAGTGTTTTCTATCCAAATCTACTAATAATATCCATATATTAGCAACTGGACAGCAGACAGTTTACTCTGGGCACCTTATTCATCCAACTACTCAATACTGCCCCCAGCCATAACAAGTTAAACCAGGGCCTGGAATGCAGCAGGAGTGTTGGCAGACCGAATGGCATCATCAGGTATTCATTGTGTCCGCTAGCCGTGTTGAAGGCTGTCTTCCATTCGTCTCCTTCCCGTATCCGCACCAGAGGGTAGGCAATTCGGAGGTCCACCTCTTAAAGAAAATGGTGGCCAACTGGAGTGGCTCGAAAGCCAAGGCGAGGAGTGGTAGCAGGTAGCGGTTCTTAACAGTGACCTCCAGCAGGCCACAAATGTGCATGTGTCTGCTCAAACGGTCAGAAACAGACTTCATGAGTGTGGTATGAGGGCCTGGCCTCCACAGGTGGGGGTTGTGCTTACAGCCCAACACCGTGCAGGACGTTTGGCATTTGCTAGAGAACACCAAGATTGGCAAATTTGCCACGGGCGCCCTGTGCTCTTCACAAATGAAAGCAGGTTCACACTGAGCACATGTGACAGACGTGACAGAGTCTGTAGACGCCGTGGAGAACGTTCTGCTGCCTGCAACATCCTCTAGCATGACCGGTTTGGCGGTTTGGCAGTCAAGGTGTGGGGTGGCATTTCTTTGGGGGGTCGCACAGCCCTCCATGTGCTTGCCAGAGGTAGCCTGACTGCCATTAGGTACCGAGATGAGATCCTCAGACCCCTTGTGAGACCATATGCTGGTGCGGTTGGCCCTGGGTTCCTATTAATGCAAGACAATGCTAGACCTCATGTGGATGGAGTGTGTCAGCAGTTCCTGCAAGAGGAAGGCGTTGATGCTATGGACTGTCCCGCCCGTTCCCCAGACCTGAATCCAATTGAGCACATCTGGGACATCATGTCTCGCTCCATCCATCAACGCCACGTTGCACCACAGTTGTCCAGGAGTTCCAGCACACAGGCACTGTTGGGGCGAGTGACTCTGAACAATGGCTAGCCCCATGTCTTTAATTTTTTTTTTCTTGTGCATTTTGCTATTTGCCTCATGACTCCTGGATGCCTTGTTGGCTATGAACGTTCTTGTTTACCCTACTGTTCCCATACTCGGGACTTTGACTCTCTATTGGTTACACAGACTTTTGGCCCACCATCCTATTCTAACCACCTCTCGCTGGCTTGGTATTCATGGTACCTTTTGAAATTGCTGTATAATATGATCCTGTTGCCATCTAATGCACATTCAAATGTCATAAATCAACACTGCAGTGCCCTGTCCTCTGCCGTGCCTTGATTGTAGTATTACTGTTGATTATATCTGGAAATGTGCATGTACACCCTGGCCCATCTACATTTGCTAGCCCCAATTCGGACTTGTGCTCTGATATCTGTTTCACTGATTTCTGCTCTCATAAAAGCCTGGGGTTTCTGCAAGTTCACACTAGAAGCTTATTACCTAAAGTTGATAAATTAAAAGTGTGGGTTCACAGCTCCATTCCAGACGTGTTGGTCATTACTAAGACGTGGTTAATTAAGAAAAAGAGTTTTGAATAATGATGTCAACCTTTCTGGCTATAACCTTTATCAGCAAGACAGATCTTCCAAAGGTGAGGGAGTGGCAAGGATCCCCTTCAGTGCTCTGTTGTCTCCACCAAGTCTGTCCACAAGCAATTTGATTTGATGGTTTGAAGCATTAAACTTTCAAGTAGCTTTTCGTTGACTGTTGAGGGGTGTTACCGGCCTGTACCCTACCTGCCCTAAACTCTCTCCTGGCCCCTTACACTAAGTCTGAATTTGGTGACCTAAACTGGGACATGCTTAAACCACCTGACCAAGTCCTAAAGCAATGGGACTCTCTAAATCTTTCTCAGATTATTACCAATCCTACAAGGTATGACTCCAAACACCCAGAAAAGGCTACCCTCCTCAATGTTGTCACAAATAATCCTGACACTTATCAGTCTGGTGTTTTCTGTAATGACCTTAGTGATAAATGTTTTACAGCCTGTGTTCATAATGGCTGCTCAGTGAAATGTCCTGTCCTGATTTGTCATAGATGCTTGCTAAAAAACTTTCATGAGCAAGCCTTCCTTCATGAACTGGCCTCTGCAAATTGGTAAAGAATCAGCTTGAGGGACATGGGCAATCCCGACACTGTCGAAGAAGCTTGAACTTTCTTTTTTGATATCTTCAGTGATATTGTTAACAAACACATTGGAGTGATCTGGCAGAGTTACTTCATCTCAAGATTTGCATTTGGCGAAAGGCTCGGCACACTCATACTCAGGCTGACTGGCTCTCATTCAGGCAAATTAGAAATAAGTGCACTCAGGCGATCCGGAAAACCTAAGTTAATTACTTTAAGGAGCAGTTCTCTCTCTGTGGGTCTAACCCCAATAAGTTCTGGAAAACGGTTAAAGACCTGGGGAATAAACCCTCCTGCTCACCCATGTCCCTTAAAGTTGATGATGTGGTTGTTCTTGACAAGACGCACATGGCTGAGCTCTTTAATCACCACTTCATTAAGTCAGGATTCCTATTTGGCTCAGCCATGCCTCCTTGCCCGTCCAAAATGTCCTCATCTCCCACCCATTTTAATGTGACCATCCCCGATGCTCCTCCCTCTTTTTCCCCTGCCCTGCTACAAAGTCTCTCCCTGCAAGGGTCACTGAGTCTGAGGTGCTAAAGGAGCTCCTTAAACTTGACCCCAAAACTTGATAATCTGACCCAGATGGTTTAGACCCTTTCGTCGTTAAGGTTGCTGCCCCTATACAGTACCTTGCAAAAGTATTCATCCCCCTTGGCGTTTTATTTATTTTGTTGCATTACAACCTGTAATTTAAAATTATTTTTATTTGGATTTCATGTAATGGACATACACAAAATAGTCCAAATTGGTGAAGTGAAATGAAAAAAAATACTTGTTCCAAAAATGAGATCTGGTACAACCAATTACCTTCAGAAGTCACATAATTAATTAAATAAAGTCCACCTGTATGGAGATTTGAGACTTTGACGGAGGTTTACCTTCCAGCAGGACAATGATCCTAAGCATACTGCTAAAGCAACACTTGAGTGGTTTAAGGGGAAATATTTAAATGTCTTGGAATGGCCTAGTCAAAGCCCAGACCTCAATTCAATTGAGAATCTGTGGTATGACTTAAAGATTGCTGTACACCAGTGGAACCCATCCAACTTGATGGAGCTGGAGCAGTTTTGCCCAGAAGAATGGGCAAAAATCCCAGTGGCTAGATGTGCCAAACTTATAGAGACATACCCCAAGAGACTTGCAGCTGTAATTGCTGCAAAAGGTGGCTCTGTCACGATCGTCGTAATGAGCGGACCAAGGCACAGCGTAATTGAAGTTCCACATCTTTATTACGGTGAAACTTTAAATATGATCCCCAATTATAGGCAACGATTATCAGCTGACTCTAATTGGGAACCATATAAAACACCAACATAGAAATATTGAGCTAGAACCTAGTCACGCCCTGACCTACTACACCATTTATAGGGGAGGTGACTAGTGTCGGTGGTGGCTCCGGTGCGGGTCATATCCCCCCCAGACCCCGGATCCGACCAAGAGGAGGGCTCCGGCCCTGGAGCAGGGTTGGATGTCGTGCCTGGACTGGGCACCGGTGCAGAGGAAGGCTCCGGCCATGGCGTCGGGCTGAACACCATGCCTGGACCGGGCACCGGCGCAGAGGGCTCCGGCCCTTGAGCTGGGTTGGACGCCGTGCCTGGACTGGGCTTCGGCGCAGAGGAAGGCTCCTGCCATGGAGCTGGACTGGGGTGGCGCACTGGAGGCCTGGTGCGTGGAGCCGGCACAGGTGGCACCGGACTGGTGACACACACTTCAGGGCGAGTGCGGGCAGCTGGTACAGGACGTACCGGACTGGGGAGGCGCACTGGAGGCCTGGTGCGTGGAGCCGGCACAGGTGGCACCGGACTGGTTACACGCACTTCAGGGCGAGTGCGGAGAGCTGGCACAGGACTCACCAGATTGCTGACAGGCTCTTCAGGTCAGATGCCGTGCAGAACACACCTACATAACATTTCTCTCATGTCTCTCTCCCTCTCCCAACTTCTCCATCACCTTCCTGACCGTCTCTGGCTCTTCAGAGTGAGTACGGGGAGCTGGCACAGATGGCACCGGACTGATGACCCGCTCTTCCACTCTCCGCTGCTCCACAGACCACCCCTCGTGTCCCCCCCAAAAAATAATCTTGGGGTTGCTGTGGCCGCGGTCTCCGGCGTCTTCGCTGTCCTTCCACCTTCCTTGGTGTCTCCTTCCAAGGAAGGGTCTCACAACCTCCCATAACTTCTTTCCAGGTCCAAAACTCCTTTACCTCCATCACACGCTGCTTGGTCCTTGCTTGGTGGGATATTCTGTCACGATCGTCTTAATGAGCGGAACAAGGCGCAGCGTGATTGAGGGTCCACATCTTTATTACGGTAAAACTTGAAACAAAAACAATGAACCAATAACTAAACGTGAAAGTAGTGCTGCACATACACAAACACAAAACAATATCCCACAAACAAAGGTGGGAAAATGGCTACCTAAATATGATCCCCAATTAGAGGCAACGATTACCAGCTGCCTCTAAATGGGAACCATACAAAACACCAACATATAAATATTGAGCTAGAACACCCCCTAGTCACGCCCTGACCTACTACACCATAGAGAACCAAGGGCTCTCTACGGTCAGGGCGTGACAGGCTCTACAAAGTATTGCCTTTGGGGGGGTGAGTAGTTTGTCTTATATTTGTTTGTTTCACAATAAGAAATATTTTGCATCTTCAAAGTGGTAGGCATGTTGTGTAAATCAAATGATACAATCCCCAAGGTTGTAAGGCAACAAAAATACCACGGTGGGTGAATATTTTAGAAATCCACTTAATCGCCAAGCCCATCTATGACCTTTTTAAACTCTCTCCTCTTTGGGGAGGTTCCCATTGCTTGAAAAGCAGCCATAGTTAGTCCTTAACTGTTATAGGCCTATTTCTATTTTTCCCTGTTTATCAAAAGTGTTGGAAAAACTTGTCAATAATCAACTGATTTCTTGATGTCTATAGGATTCCTTCTGGTATGCAATCTGGTTTCCGCTCAGGTTATGGATGTGTCACTGCAACCTTAAAGGTCCTCAATGATGTCACCATTGCCCTTGATTCTAAGCAATGTTGTGCTGCTATTTTATTGACTTGGCCAAAGAATTTGATATGCTTGACCGTTCCATTCTTGTGGGCGGGCTAAGGAGTATTGGTGTCTCTGAGGGGTCTTTGGCCTGGTTTGCTAACTACCTCTCTCAAAGAGTGCAGTGTATAAAGTCAGAACATCTGCTGTCTCAGCCACTGCCTGTCACCAAGGGTGTACCCCAAGACTCGATCCTAGGCCCCATGCTCTTCTCAATTTACATCAACAACAAAGCTCAAGGAGTAGGAAGCTCTCTCATCCATGTATATGCACATGATACAGTCTTACACTCAACTGGCCTCTCTCAGGATTTTGTGTAAAACGCTCTACAACAAAGCTTTCTTAGTGTCCAACAAGCTTTCTTGACCCTTAACCTTGTTCTGAACACCTCCAAAACAAAGGTCATGTGTTTTGGTAAGAAGAATGCCCCTCTCCCCACAGGTGTGATTACTACCTCTGAGGGTTTAGAGCTTGAGGAAGTCACCTCATACAAGTACTTGGGAGTATGGCTAGACCGTGCACTGTCCTTCTCTCAGCACATATCAAAGCTGCAGGCTAAAGTTCAATCTGGACTTGGTGTCCTCTATCGTAATAGCTCCTCTTTCACCCCAGTTGCCAAACTAATCCTGATTCAGATGACCATCCTACACATGCTAGATTATGGAGATGTAATTTATAGATTGGCAGGTAAGGGTGCTCTCGAGTAGCTAGATGTTCTTTACCATTCGGCCATCAGATTTGCCACCAATGCTCCTTATAGGACACATCACTGCACTCTATATTTTTTCTGTAAACTGGTCATTTCTGTATATCTGTTGCAAGACCCACTGATTGTTGCTTATTTATAAAACCCTCTTAGGTCTCACTCCCCCCTATCTGAGATATCTACTGCATCCTCCACATACAACACCCGTTCTGCCAGTCACATTCTGTTAAATCTCCCCAAAGCACACACATCCCTATCCGTATCCGTATTTTCAGTTCGATGCAGCTAGCGACTGGAACGAGCTGCAACAAACACTCAAAATGGACAGTTTTATCTCAAATATCTTCATTCAAAGACTCAATCATGGCCACTCTTACTGACAGTTGTGGCTGCTTTGTGTGATGTCTGTGCCCAACAATGTTTGTCCCCCATTTTGTGCTGCTACCATGTTGTGCTGCTGCCATGTGTTACTACCATGTTGTTTTCATATTGTGTTGCTATCATGCTGTGTTGTCATGTGTTGCTGCCATGCTACGTTGTCGTCTTAGGTCTCTCTTTACGTAGTGTTGTGTTGTCTCTCTTGTAGTGATGTGTGCTTTGTCCTATATTTTTCTTTTAATCCCAACCCCCATCCCTGCAGGATTCTTTTTGCTTTTCGGTAGGCCGTCATTGTAAATAAGAATTGTTCTTAACTGACATTCCTAGTTAAATAAATGTTAAATAAAATTTTAAAAACATTCGGTTTTGAAGTATTGAAACCAAACCATATGGATTTGAAGGAAAAGTAGTTTTTTTAAATTATGTAAAGGTGAATGTAAGAAGTGCACATTATTTCGAATAAGCTACATGTCATATTAAACAGCATATAAACAGCATATGTGTTACGGTTTTCTTCCGGTGAAGGAGAGGCGGACCAAAATGCAGCATGGTAATTTTGATACATGTTTAATGAAATAGAACACGAACAGTACAAAAACAATAAGCGTACCGCGAAAACCGAAACAGCCTATACTGGTGCAAACTAACACAGAGACAGGAACAATCACCCACGAAACACTCAAAGAATATGGCTGCCTAAATATGGTTCCCAATCAGAGACAACGATAAACACCTGCCTCTGATTGAGAACCACTTCAGGCAACCATAGACTTTTCTAGAAAACCCCACCATACCAAAAACAAGACTAAACACACCACAATAATAAACCTATGTCACACCCTGGCCTGACCAAAATAATAAAGAAAACACAAAATACTAAGACCAGGGCGTGACAATATGCAGTTGATTGGTGACGATGACATTAACATGTGTTGGGGTTGATATCCATACAAGCCCAATACTCCGATTCTTACCTCATAATAATGTGAAATATACATATAAACAAAGCCATACGACCTACCTATGCAAGCAAGAAGTTGATCAACTCCACAGGGAGTTGCCAGTCACATCACAGGGAGTCAATGTTTTCAGTCGCAATATGCCTATACCTCATGAATTACTTCCATGATGTTGATAAAATGAAGCCTGGTTTGTTCCAAGGTAACTAAGCTGAACAACACTATTATAACTTCATTGCACTTTTATATTGTAACGCTCCGGGTGTCGTGGTTGTGGAGTCAGATGCAGGAAACAGAGTGCAATGCTGTGCTCTTTCATGCACTAACGCAACACTGGGTGCACAAAACCAAAATGTCCCAAACACGGGGGACGAAAATAGTACAGCAGAATACACGACCAGGAACAAACACGTTCCTCTACTCCATAACCGAAGGTCACAATAATTAATCCCGCACAAAGAAACAGGCGGGCCGGCTGTCTAATAAAGCCCAACTAATGATTCACGAACAGGTGCTAACAATAAACATACAAGGAGGGGGAGGAAAGAAAATCAGTGGCAGCTAATAGGCCGGTGACGACGACCGCCGAGCGCCACCCGACCGGGAAGGGAAGCCACCCTCGGTCGAGGGACAAACATTCATGTTTGATATGCTAACATTACTAGCTAGCAGTAGCTACCTGTGCTATTGTCTTACAAACTAATTTAATGTGTGTACGAACAAGAAAATAAACCTTATAATTGTCGGCACATGCATGTGAAATGTTGCATTATTAAAGAGTGTAATATGGTTTGGTTGCACTTGCATTATACAAGAGTGTAATATGTTTTAGATGAAAAGTTGCTTGCATTGTAGAATAGTTTGCATGCTTACTGACTGGTGGCTACTGCGATGTTTATGGTAAATTAGTGTTCAACCTTCCCAAGTTCTCTCACGTCACCCCGCTCCTCCGTTCTCTCCACTGGCTTCCAGTTGAAGCTCACATCCGCTACAAGACCATGGTGCTTGCCTACGGAGCTGTGAGGGGAACGGCACCTCAGTACCTCCAGGCTCTGATCAGGCCCTACACCCAAATAAGGGCACTGCGTTCATCCACCTCTGGCCTGCTCGCCTCCCTACCACTGAGGAAGTACAGTTCCCGCTCAGCCCAGTCAAAACTGTTCGCTGCTCTGGCTCCCCAATGGTGGAACAAACTCCCTCATGACGCCAGGACAGCGGAGTCAATCACCACCTTCCGGAGACACCTGAAACCCCACCTCTTTAAGGAATACCTAGGATAGGATAAAGTAATCCTTCTCACCCCCCCCTTAAAAGATTTAGATGCACTATTGTAAAGTGGCTGTTCCACTGGATGTCATAAGGTGAATGCACCAATTTGTAAGTCGCTCTGGATAAGAGCGTCTGCTAAATGACTTAAATGTAAAATGTAAATGTAAATTTGGAGCTGAAGAGCAAGAATATAATGTCGCCAGCCACAACGACAGGTACAAGAATGTAATTGAAAAGTAGAAAATTCTTTGCCAGTCATCTCCTCAGACTACGTCTTTCTGAATAAGCCCTTGGTCTCTCTTGCATTTTTTCTTTATCCCACTCTCTATTTCTCTGTCTTTCCTCTCTCTCATTACCTCAAACCACTGCAAACATTAGGTATTTCTCAATATGCATACTGTCGTGCTCTACACTCTCACTCTCAGAGTGCATTCTATGACCACGTTCTCTTGAGTACGTTCTTGTGAGGACGAGAGTGTGGAGAATGCATAAAATAATACATTTGAGAACCACTCCGACTCCCCCTACTGCATTACCTCACACTTCACCTCCCCATTCACTGAACACTCTTCTAGCCAGGACAATGGCAAAAAAGCAAAAGTTTTACTACATAATTATCAGCTAGATATGCAAATCGTAATAATTTAGCTAGCTAGCAAGTTATAAAAAGGCAAAAATAACCTAAAAACTGATGTTATGCAAGGTAGGTGTACATGTTTTGTGGGTAGCTACCAACTCTTCGTGGCTAGCACTATTGACTTACTATGGACTTACCCATTCACTAAACCGTCTTCCAGCCAGGAGGACAACAATGGTTTTTACAGCAAGTTTTACTTCACAACTATCAGCTAGCTATATGTAAATTGTAATAATAAGGCTAACCAGATAGTTGAACAGGCAAAAATGAC
Source organism: Oncorhynchus gorbuscha (assembly GCF_021184085.1). Lineage (NCBI taxonomy): Eukaryota > Metazoa > Chordata > Actinopteri > Salmoniformes > Salmonidae > Oncorhynchus > Oncorhynchus gorbuscha. The sequence goes on along the minus strand of NC_060184.1, from coordinate 44,240,350 downwards.
AAAATTAATATTATGAAAGATAGATGTCAATTATTTGTGGGTAGCTAGCTAACAATTATTTGTGGCTATCTGGCTAGCTATCAGTACTATTGACTTACTATGGGCTTGTCATCTACGGTGTGTAGGCAAGTAAACAATGCCCAAATGAACACAGCATGTATTTATTAACGTATCAAGATAAATTATTGTAGTCAGGCAACATATGAGATGTGAATAGGAAACATGTGTATTTTCTCTTGCTTCAGCACAAACAATTAATTTCAAGAAATGTGCATAGACTCTCTCTCTCTTTCACATTTTTTAAATCAAACCATACAAAAATGTCCATGAATTATATCCACATTATAAATTAAATTTCCTGTTGCTGCAGGATTATTTTCCTGCTGCCGCAAACTGACTGCTCTGCTTTACATACGCACGCAGACGCAGACACAGACAGACAGACAGACAGACAGACAGACAGACAGACAGACAGACAGACAGACAGACAGACAGACAGACAGACAGACAGACAGACAGACAGACAGACAGACAGACAGACAGACAGACAGACAGACAGACAGACAGACAGACAGACACGCATGCACAGTTTTCTAGGTGTGTTAGAGAGTTGGACCAAAATGCAGCGTGTAGATTGCGATCCATGTTTTAATAAACAAACGTAACACGAATCTAAACACAAACACTACAAAAAACAATAAACGTAACGAAAACTGAAACAGCCTATACTTGTGTACACTAACACAGACAGGAACAAGGACACTAAGGACACAACAAACTCAAAGAATATGGCTGCCTAAATATGGTTCCCAATCAGAGACAACGATAAACACCTGCCTCTGATTGAGAACCACTCCAGACAGCCATAGACTTTGCTAGATCACCCCACTAGCTACAATCCCAATATATACACACCACATACAAAAACCCATGCCACACCCTGGCCTGACCCAATACATGAAGATAAACACAAAATACTTCGACCAGGGCGTGACAGAACCCCCCCTAAGGTGCGGACTCCCGAACGCACCTCAAAACAATAGGGAGGGTCCGGGCTCCCTCGCCGCCGACCATGGCCTAGTAGTCCTCATCCAGAACCCCACTGGACTGAGCAGCAGATCGGGACTGAAGGGCAGCTCGGGACTGAGGCAGCTTGGGACTGAGGGAAAGCTCGGGAGTGAGAGAAAGCTCGGGAGTGAGAGAAAGCTCGGGAGTGAGAGAAAGCTCGGGAGTGTGAGAAAGCTCGGGAGTGAGAGGAAGCTCAGGCTGGTAGATAGATCTACCAGATCCTGGGTGACTGGCGGATCTGGCGGATCCTGGCTGAATGGCGGATCCTGGCCGACTGGCAGATCCTGGCCGACTGGCAGATCCTGGCCGACTGGCAGTTCTGGCAGATCCCAGCTGACTGGCGGATCTGGAAGAGTCTGGTTGACTGGCGGATCTGGAAGAGTCTGGTTGACTGGCGGATCTGGAAGAGGCTGGTTGACTGGCAGATCTGGAAGAGTCTGGTTGACTGGCAGATCTGGAAGAGTCTGGTTGACTGGCGGATCCTGGCAGACTGAAAGATCTGGCTGCTCCATGCTGACTGGCGGCTCAGGCTGCTCCACGCATACTGGCGGCTCTAGCTGCTCCACACTGACTGACAGCTCTGGCGGCTTCTTACAGACTAGCAGCTCTGGCGGCTCCGTGCAGACTGGCAGCTCCTTTCAGACTGGCAGCTACTTGCAGACTGGCAGCTCCTTGCAGACTGGCAGCTCCTTGCAGACTGGCAGCTCTGGCTGCTTCATGCAGACTGAGAGCTCTGGCTGCTTCATGCAGACTGACAGCTCTGGCTGCTCCATGCAGACTGACAGTTCTGGCTGCTCCATGCAGACTGACATCTCTGGCTGCTCCATGCAGACTGACAGCTCTGACTGCTCCATGCAGGCTGGCAGCTCTGGCTGCTCCATGCAGGCTGGCAGCTCTGGCTGCGCTGAACAGACGGGAGACTCCAGCAGCGCAGGAGAGGAGAAAGGCTCCGACAGCGCTGGAGAGGCGGGAGACTCCGACAGCGCAGGAGAGGCGAGGCGCACTGTAGGCCTGATGCGTGGTGCTGGCACTGGTGGTACTGAACCGAGGACACGCACAGGAATCCTGGTTTCCGGTGAGCTGCTACCGGAGGGCTGGGGTGTGGAGGTGGTACTGGATAGACCGGACCGTGCAGGCGCACTGGAGCTCTTGAGCACAGAGCCTGCCCAACCTTACCTGGTTGAATACTCTCGGTCGCCCTGCCAGTGCGGCGAGGTGGAATAGCCCGCACTGGGCTATGCAGGCGAACCGGAGACACCGAGCGCAAGGCTGGTGCCATGTAAGCCGACCCAAGGAGACGCACTGGGGACCAGATGCGTAGAGCCGGCTTCATGGCATTTGGCTCGACGCTCAATCTAGCCCGGCCGATACGCGGAGCTGGAATATACCGCACCGGGCTATGCACCCGCACTGGAGACACCGTGCGCACCACAGCATAACACGGTGCCTGCCCGGTCTCTCTAGCTCCCCGGTAACCACAGGAAGTTAGCGTAGGTCTCCTACCTAGCGTAGCCCTAATCCCTGTGAGCCCCCTCCCCAATAAATTTTTGGGGCTGACTCTCGGGCTTCCATCCGCTACGCCGTGCTGCCTCCTCATACCTGCGCCTCTCAGCTTTACCGCCTCCAGTTCTTCCTTGGGGCGGCGATATTCTCCAGGCTGAGCCCAGGGTCCTTTACCGTCCAGTTCGTCCTCCCATGTCCATTTCTCCAGGTAGTGCAGCCTCTCCCACTGCAGCTGCTGCTGCTCCTGCTACTGCTGCCTCTGTTGCCTCTCCTGTGGCTCCTGCCTGTTGACACGCTGCTTGGTCCGTTTGTGGTGGGTGATTCTGTAACGGTTTTCTAGGTGTGTAGGAGAGTCGGACCAAAATGCAGCGTGTAGATTGCGATCCATGTTTTAATGAACAAACGTAACACGAATCTAAATACAAACACTACAAAAAACAATAAACGTAACGAAAACTTAAACAGCCTATACTTGTGTACACTAACACATAGACAGGAACACGGACACTAAGGACAATCACCCACGACAAACTCAAAGAATATGGCTGCCTAAATATGGTTCCCAATCAGAGACAACAATAAACACCTGCCTCTGATTGAGAACCACTCCAGACAGGCATAGACTTTGCTAGATCACCCCACTAGCTACAATCCCGATATATACACACCACATACAAAAACCCATGCCACACTCTGGCCTGACCCAATACATGAAGATAAACAGGCGTGACACCTTCTCCTCCAATTGCTCAGTTTGGCCAGGCGGCCAACTCTGGGAAGAGTCTTGGTTGTTCCAAACTTCTTCCGTTTAAAAATGAACGAGGCCACTGTGTTCTTGGGGACCTTCAATGCTGCATACATTTTTTGGTACCCTTTCCCAGATCTGTGCCTCGACACAATCCTGTCTTGGAGTTCTACGGACAATTCCTTTGACCTCATGGCTTAGTTTTTGCTCTGACATTCACTGTCAACTGTGGGAACTTATATAGACAGCTGTGTGCCTTTCCAAATCATGTCCAATCAATTGAATTTACCACAGGTAGACTCCAATCAAGTTTTAAAACATCTCAAGGATGATCAATGGAAACAGAATGCACCTGAGCTCAATTTCAAGTCTCATAGCAATGGGTCTGAATACTTGTGTAAATAAAGTATTTCTGTTATTTATTTTAAATATATTAGCAAGAAAAAAAATAGTCCTTATGGGTTTTGTGTGTAGATTGATGATGAAAAACATGTATTTAATCCATTTTAGAACAGGGCTGTAACGTAACAAAATGTGGAAAAAGTGAAGGGGTTTGATTACCTTCCGAATGCTCTGTACATCCATATGTGATCTAATGTACAGTGCCAGTCAAAAGTTTGGACACGCCTACTCATTCAAGGGGTTTCCTTTATTTTTTACAATTTTCTACATTGTAGAATACTAGTGAAGACTGTCATGTATTGTCATATTATGTCTTGTTCCTCTTCTTTCTCTTCACTCCGTCTCCCTCTGCAGGTCGTATTAGGTTACCTTCTCTTTCTCTCCTCCCCCCAGCTGTTCCTTATCTTCTCTAACTACCTCGTTCACCCTTTTCCCACCTGTTCCCTTTTTCCCTCTGATTAGGTCTCTATTTCTCTCTCTGTTCCTGCTTCTTTCTTTGTCAGATTCTCGTTTGAGTTTCTCATGCCAGAACCAAACTATCGTCTCGTTTGCTTCACCCTTGTCCCGTCCTGTCGGAATCTGCCTGTTCATCTGATGCTACGTGTGATCTGGTACCTCTGTCCTCTATGACCCGCGCCTACCCAGAGAGACCAGCAGTCTGTCGCCGCTAACCCAGCTATTCTCCTCTGCTGCTAAGAAGGGGACTCTAACCCAGCTATTCTCCTCTGCTGCTAAGAAGGGGGACTCTTCTGTAAATATCAGAGGGACTTTTTGTTTCATTTGTCACCCTCTCTGCGGGTTGTCTATTTTGCCATTATATACATCTAAAGAGGATCTGTGTCTTCCCTGTGTTTTTACATTATAGGACTCTGTTTTTGTTAAACCGCTTTTGGGTCCTCACTCAAGTGCATAACAAAGACATCAAAACTATGAAATAATTCACATGGAATCATGTAGTAAACAAAAAGGTGTTAAACAAATCCAAATATATTTTATATTCTTTAAAGTAGCCACCCTTAGCCTTGATGACAGCTATTCACACTCTTGGCATTCTCTCTACCAGCTTCATGAGGAATGCTTTTCCAACAGTCTTGAAGGAGTTCCCACATATGCTGAGCACTTGTTGGGTGCTTTTCCTTCACTCATCCCAAACCATCTCAATTGGGTTGAGGTCAGGTGATTGAGGAGGCCAGGTCATCTGATGCAGCACTCCATCACCCTCCTTCTTTGTCAAATAGCCCATACACAGCCTGGAAGTGTGTTTTGGGTCCTGTTAAAAAACAAATGATAGTCCCACTAAGCACAAACCAGATGGGATGGTTTATCACTGCAGAATCCTGTAGTAGCCATGCTGGTTAAGTGTGCCTTGAATTCTAAATAAATCACTGACAGTGGCACCAGAAAAGCAACTCCACACCATCACACCTCCTCTTCCATGCTTCACGGTGGGAACCATACATGCGAAGATCATCCGTTCACCCACTCTGCGTCTCACAAAGTCACGGTGGTTGGAACCAAAAATCTCAAATTTGGACTAATCAGATCAAAGAACAGATTTCCACCAGTCCAATGTTCTTTGCTAGTGTTTCTTGGCCCAAACAAGTCTCTACTTCTTATTGGTGTCCTTTAGTAGTGGTTTCTTTTGCAGCAATTTGACCATGAGGGCCTGTTTCACGCAGCCTCCTCTGAAAAGTTGATGTTGAGATGTGTCTGTTACTTTAACGGGAACGATATGACAACAGCCAGTGAAAGTGCAGGGCGCCAAAACAACAGACATCTCAAAATTAAAATTCCTCAAACATACATGTTTCTTATACCATTTTAAAGGTAATATTGTTGTTAATCCCACCACAGTGTCCGATTTCAAATAGGCTTTACAGTGAAAGCACCCCAAACGATCACCACCAACTCACAGAAAAATTCTGCCATTTTTCCAGCCAAAGAGAGGAGTCACAAAAAGCACAAATAGAGATAAAAACTAATCACTAACCCTTGATGATCTTCATCAGATGACACTCATAGGACTTTGTGTTATACAATACATGCATGTTTTGTTTGATAAAGTTCATAGTTATATAAAACTAGTTCCAAAAACATCCGGTGATATTGCAGAGAGGCACATAATTTTACAGAAATACTCATTATATATGTCGATAAATACAATTGTTAGACATGGAAATATAGATATACTTCTCCTTAATGCAACCGCTGTGTCAGATTTCAAAAAAACTTTACGGAAAAAGCAAACCATGCAATAATTTGACACGGCACTCAGAAAACAAAAATGTATCTGCCATGTTGGAGTCAACAGAAATCAGAAAATACATTACAAATATTCCCTTACCTTTGACGATCTTCATCAGAATGCACTCCCAGGAATCCTAGTTCCACAATAAATGCTTGATTTGTTCGATAAGTAGCTATTTTTGTTAGCGCATTTAGTACACAAATCCAAACGCATGTGCAGGTCCAGCCGAACGTCGGACGAAAACTTCAAAAAGTTATATTACAGGTCCAAGAAACTTGTCAAACTAAGTACAGAATCAATCTTTAGGAATGCTTTTATCAAAAATCTTCAATAACGTTCCACCCGTAGAATTCCTGTCTGTAGAGAAGCAATGAAACGCAGGTCGCTATCATGTATCATATAAGTCTCCGACCACTACCTTGTATCCTTTTCCCTCTCGCTCTCATCCAACACTTCCCACACTGCCCCTACTCGGATGGTATCGCGCCGTCCCAACCTTCGCTCTCTCTCCCCCGCTACTCTCTCCTCTTCCATCCTATCATCTCTTCCCTCTGCTCAAACCTTCTCCAACCTATCTCCTGATTCTGCCTCCTCAACCCTCCTCTCCTCCCTTTCTGCATCCTTTGACTCTCTATGTCCCCTATCTTCCAGGCCGGCTCGGTCCTCCCCTCCCGCTCCGTGGCTTGACGACTCAATGCGAGCTCACAGAACAGGGCTCCGGAAGGCCGAGCGGAAATGGAGGAAAACTCGCCTCCCTGCGGACCTGGCATCCTTTCACTCCCTCCTCTCTACATTTTCCTCCTCTGTCTCTGCTGCTAAAGCCACTTTCTACCACTCTAAATTCCAAGCATCTGCCTCTAACCCTAGGAAGCTCTTTGCCACATTCTCCTCCCTCCTGAATCCTCCTACCCCTCCCCCCTCCTCCCTCTCTGCAGATGACTTCGTCAACCATTTTGAAAAGAAGATCGACGACATCCGATCCTCGTTTGCTAAGTCAAACAACACCGCTGGTTCTGCTCACACTGCCCTACCCTGTGCTCTGACCTCTTTCTCCCCTCTCTCCAGATGAAATCTCGCGTCTTGTGACGGCCGGCCGCCCAACAACCTGCCCGCTCGACCCTATCCCCTCCTCTCTTTTCCAGACCATTTCCGGAGACCTTCTCCCTTACCTCACCTCGCTCATCAACTTATCCCTGACCGCTGGCTACGTCCCTTCCGTCTTCAAGAGAGCGAGAGTTGCACCCCTTCTGAAAAAACCTACACTCGATCCCTCCGATGTCAACAACTACAGACCAGTATCCCTTCTTTCTTTTCTCTCCAAAACTCTTGAACGTGCCGTCCTTGGTCAGCTCTCCCGCTATCTCTCTCAGAATGACCTTCTTGATCCAAATCAGTCAGGTTTCAAGACTAGTCATTCAACTGAGACTGCTCTTCTCTGTATCACGGAGGCGCTCCGCACCGCTAAAGCTAACTCTCTCTCCTCTGCTCTCATCCTTCTAGACCTATCGGCTGCCTTCGATACTGTGAACCATCAGATCCTCCTCTCCACCCTCTCCGAGTTGGGCATCTCCGGCGCGGCCCACGCTTGGATTGCGTCCTACCTGACAGGTCGCTCCTACCAGGTGGCGTGGCGAGAATCTGTCTCCTCACCACGCGCTCTCACCACTGGTGTCCCCCAGGGCTCTGTTCTAGGCCCTCTCCTATTCTCGCTATACACCAAGTCACTTGGCTCTGTCATAACCTCACATGGTCTCTCCTATCATTGCTATGCAGACGACACACAATTAATCTTCTCCTTTCCCCCTTCTGATGACCAGGTGGCGAATCGCATCTCTGCATGTCTGGCAGACATATCAGTGTGGATGACGGATCACCACCTCAAGCTGAACTTCGGCAAGACGGAGCTGCTCTTCCTCCCGGGGAAGGACTGCCCGTTCCATGATCTCGCCATCACGGTTGACAACTCCATTGTGTCCTCCTCCCAGAGCGCTAAGAACCTTGGCGTGATCCTGGACAACAAACTGTCGTTCTCAACTAACATCAAGGCGGTGGCCCGTTCCTGTAGGTTCATGCTCTACAACATCCGCAGAGTACGACCCTGCCTCACACAGGAAGCGGCGCAGGTCCTAATCCAGGCACTTGTCATCTCCCGTCTGGATTACTGCAACTCGCTGTTGGCTGGGCTCCCTGCCTGTGCCATTAAACCCCTACAACTCATCCAGAACGCCGCAGCCCGTCTAGTGTTCAACCTTCCCAAGTTCTCTCACGTCACCCCGCTCCTCCGCTCTCTCCACTGGCTTCCAGTTGAAGCTCGCATCCGCTACAAGACCATGGTGCTTGCCTACGGAGCTGTGAGGGGAACGGCACCTCAGTACCTCCAGGCTCTGATCAGGCCCTACACCCAAATAAGGGCACTGCGTTCATCCACCTCTGGCCTGCTCGCCTCCCTACCACTGAGGAAGTACAGTTCCCGCTCAGCTCAGTCAAAACTGTTCGCTCCTCTGGCTCCCCAATGGTGGAACAAACTCCCTCACGACGCCAGGACAGCGGAGTCAATCACCACCTTCCGGAGACACCTGAAACCCCACCTCTTTAAGGAATACCTAGGATAGGATAAAGTAATCCTTCTCACCCCCCCCCCTTAAAATATTTAGATGCACTATTGTAAAGTGGTTGTTCCACTGGATGTCATAAGGTGAATGCACCAATTTGTAAGTCGCTCTGGATAAGAGCGTCTGCTAAATGACTTAAATGTAAATGTAATGTGAAATGCGTGTTACCAGGACCTGGCTCTTTGCCAGACCACTGACTCAAACAGCTCCCATCCGGCTCCAGAACACAGTAGAAGCCTCATTCAAGTTTCTAAAGACGGTTGACATCTAGTAAGTAGGAAGTGCAACTTGATCCATATCCCACTGTGTATTCAATAGGGGCTGGGTTGAAAATCGACCAACCTCAGATTTCCCACTTCCTGTTTGGATTTCTTCTCAGGTTTTTGCCTGCCATATGAGTTCTGTTATACTCCCAGACATCATTCAAACAGTTTTAGAAACTTCAGAGTGTTTTCTATCCAGTACTAATAATAATATGCATATATTAGCAACTGGAACTGAGGAGCAGGCCGTTTACTCTAGGCACCTATCATGCAAGCTACTCAATACTGCCCCTGTAGCCATAAGAAGTTTTAAAGTAGTGATGGACTCTCGATTATATTTTCTTAGTTGAGCTGTTCTTACCATAATATGGACTTGGTCTTTTACAAAATAGGGCTATCTACTTGAAAGTAAGCATTTCACGGTAAGGTCTACACTTGTTGTATTTGGCGCATGTGACAAATAAAGTTTGATTTGTGCATACCACCCCTACCTTCTCACAACTGATTGACTAGAATTCCACCAATTCAATTTTAATAAGGCGCACCTGTTAATTGAAATGCATTCCAGGTGACTACCTCATGAAGCTGGTTGAGAGAATGCCAAGAGTGTACAAAGCTGTCATCAAGGCAAAGGGTGTCTACTTTGAAGAATCTCAAATCTCAAATCTATTTTTAATTTTGTAACACTTTTTTGATTACTACACGATTCCATATTTCATAGTTGTTGATGTCTTCACTATTACTCTACAATGTAGAAAATAGTAAAAATAAAGAAAAACCCTTGAAGGAGTAGGTATGTCCAAACTTTTGGCTGGCACTGTATTTGTGTGTGCAATTTCCTTCCCCCTACCTACGTCCATTCAACACACTATCACATATTATCGTTGCGACTAAACACCTGACTCACAGGTGATGATAAGAGTGTGAAGAGGAGACAGAAATAGAGAGGGTTGGAGCAAGAAAGAGGGGTGGCGCATTACCCCAGGCAGAGATTGACCTGTACACAACTTCACACAATGGTTTATCACATCAAAACAACAACAACAACAGCCCCACAAACACACAGCCCAAATGCACCAGAGAGGGACCCCTGCTGCATTGGCAGGTTATGTGTCATCATGGCCCCACTCCCCTATTTTGGCTTCTCTCTTTATTTTGTTGTTGTTTGTGTTCATGATGGTGATGCTGTGCATTGCACCACTTTCTCTCTCTCTTCCTCCCGTCTCATAATCTGTTAGATGAAAGACAATAGAGACTTAAGGAAAAAATATATATATATTTCTCTTACTCAGTAGAGGGATCTTTAGGAAATAAATTAGGGAGGCAAAAAGGAAATATGTGAATGACAACACCAGAAGGGCCGTGTGGAGCTAGGGATGGTGGAGGAGGGGAGAAGCAGGAGGAGGGGCTGATGAATGTCCTCCTCCACTATGGTCAGTCTTTAGCGATGTATTAGAAATTATTTCATACAGTCAATGAAATTAATGATATTTGGACCATTGGAATGAATGAACCTCTGATAACCAGTGCTGCATAAAACAAGGTAGTCAAAAGAGTATGAAGGACTTTTATCTCTGTCTCTATTTTCCTCTCTACCTCTCTTCTTGGTCATTCATTCAGCTCTATTATCCTCTCTCCCTCTGTCATTCTCATAACTCTTCAGCGTTTTCTCCCCTTTCCCTCTCCCCTCTTTCTGTCATTTTTATAACTCTTCTCCATCTCTTTCTCACATCTCTCTGTCATTCTCGCTCTTCTCCCTAACTAGCCTGGTCACATAGACAGAGAGACTGATACTGCTTCAGAGGGAGAGGAGGTGGAATAATCTGACTGGAAATGTAGGTGTCATCACATCTCCATCACTCCCTCTCCTCCTTTATCACACCAGCAGAGCTACCAATATCCCTCTTTCTCTCCCTTTATAATGTCCGCACAGTAGGCTACACACACACACACACACATTCCTCCTAAGCCCTTCCATCTCCCCATCCCCCGCTGCACTCTGCACGGCCTGCATACATCTAACTCCCTGCAGCATGGATGTGTATATGCAGTACAGACACTTGAATTGCAGTTATGTGTATATGTGCGTGTGTGAGTCTGACCTGCGAGTTGCGTGTGTTTGTGTGTGTCAGATCTGTGGTGTGTGAGCATGCATGTGTGTGACCAGCACTCACGTGTGTGTTATTACTCTAAAGCAGTAACTAACCCTGCTCTGACCCTGTGTCACACGCTTATGGAGGACAAGGGAGTAATTTAACACAGCTCCAACCTCCAATTTGTCAGCCTCCATCCACCAAGCAGAGATAGTGTAAATGTCTATCTGAGGTGAGTTACTGTGCCCCAGAGAGAGGAGAGGGGTTGGGGATAGAGAGGGGGGGAAGGAGGGAGGGAGAGCGAGCGACCGAGGGGGGGATAAGGAAGGGAAAGGGAGATAGAGAGATACAAAGAGCATAGGTGAAACAGGAAGAGGAGAACCTGGGAGAGAAAGGGTGACAAAGAAAGCAAAGAGAGAGGGGGATGGTAGGAAGGTAAAATCATTAAGAGAGGTGATGATAATAAGGATGCACTGCCCTGCTGCACGCAAGGGAATGTCATGGTCATACTGTAGCACTCTGCACGTCCATATATCTCTCCATCGCTGGCCCCAATGGAGGGTCAGGACAGGCATAAAGGCACTAAAACATTGCTCTGGGGCCAGTGTGTGGCCGCAAGTGAATTATGACCTGCATTCACCATTAAAGCCATCAGGAAAAGCACATGCATAGCTTTATTAACCCCTTTCTTTCTCGCTTTCTCCTCTTTTCTCTAAGTGAATGCTGTTGGCTGGCATGGTGAGATGGAGTCAGGATAATCTTGTGTAAGAATCTCCCTGTAGAGGTTCAAGGCTGGTGGCATCTGAGTTGTGAGATGCCTGCCTGCCTGCTTACTGTGTGTGTCCACGGCTCCTCCTGATACAATCTGCTTTGTTCCCCCACTCTGGTCAGTAATGCACTAGATCCCTTGTCTATAACAGAATTATGGAAGCGCACACACATACATCAGTAGAAAAAATGCCTCCAGGCTTCAGGAGTCTTTGTGGTGTATGTGTGTGTTTGAGAGGATAGTGAAGCTTATCACCATTAATCACTGGGAGATCATGGTTGGATTAGAGAGAGAGAGAGGATCCATTGTTTAGGGGAAGGCAGCAGAGGGCAAGATTATGGCAGGCTGGTCACAGGAGAGTCCCTGTTCTCTCAGTGTCATTGTTCACATGTATGAGCGATGGATGGCGGGACTATGGATCAGTGTACACAGAGGAGAAGAAGGGGTACGGGTGGCACGACACTGGAAGAGAGGACACTCCTACTATTACCACAAATAAATCCAAGGGTGAAATGCAGGGGCGCAACTTTGGTTTTAGAAGTGGAGGGGACATAACTTGGCAGGGGTCTGGGGGTCCTCCCATTTTTGGGGCATAGAAAGCTCATTTCCTGCATTTCTACACAATCTAATATGACCCATGGCCCTTCAAGCAGTCTCTTTTTTTAGAACAACAAAAAGTAAGCAAAATTGCCCAGTCATAAAGCAAGGTGAGGGATTATTAAATATGTCTAAGCGATTGATAAGACTGAACTAGATCAATGATAATTCAATAATCAATATTGTGTTGCACCTTTAACAAATAGCCTAACAAATGAATAACTCTTACAAATAAAATACAAAGACTTAACTTTTGATTGGCTTTATTAAGACATTCTTTATATAAAATTTCAGCCAGACCGTCCAGCCATTTATAACAAATATAAAACAGAAATATCTTATTTACATAAGTATTCAGGCCCTTTACTATGAGACTCAAAATTGAGCTCAGGTAAATCCTGTTTCATTGATCATCCTTAAGATGTTTCTACAACTTTACCTGTGGCACATTCAGTTGATTGGTCAGATGGAAAGGCACACACCGTGAGGTTGAAGGAATTGTCCATAGAGCTCAGAGACAGGATTGTGTCGAGGCACAGATCTGGAAAAGGGTACCAAATAGTGTCTGCAGCATTGAAGGTCCACAAGAACACAGCGGCCTCTATCATTATTAAATGGAAGAAGTTTGAACCCACCAAGATTCCTCCTAGAGCTGGCCGCCCCCGGCCAAACTGAGCGATCGGGGGAGAAGGGCCTTGGTCAAGGAGGTGACCAAGAACCCAATGATCACTCTGACAGAGCTCAAGAGTTCCTCTGTGGGGGCCTCCTGAGTGGCGCAGTGGTCTAAGGCACTGCATCGCACTGCTAGCTGTGCCACCAGAGATCCTGGTTTGAGTCCAGGCTCTGTCTCAGCCAGTCGCGACCAGGAGACCAATGGGGCGGCGCACAATTGGCCCAGCATCATCCGGGTTAGGGAAGGGTTTGGCCGGCAGGGTTGTTCTTATACCTTCGTGCTCTGGCGACTCCTGTGGTGGGCTGGGCGCAATGCACGCTAACACGTTGCCAGGTGTAAGAAAAGCACCACTTATTTTTTAAATTAGGAATCCAATGTGCCATTTGTTTATTTCTGTGTTTACGTGACTAATGCTACTACTTTTTGGAAAATGTGTTGTATAATTCCGACACATTGGTGCGGCTGGCTTCCGGGTTGGGCGGGCATTGTCTCAAGAAGCAGTGCGGCTCGGCTGGGTTGTGTTTCGAGTCCGTACAGGAGTTGCTGTGATGAGATAAGACTAACTACCAATTGGATACCACGAAATTGGGGAGAAAAAGGGGTATGAATAAATAAAATGTCTCTTTTGAGATGGGAGAACCTTCAAGAAGAACAACAATCTCTACAGCACTCCACCAATTAGGCCTTTATGGTAGAGTGGCCAGACGGAAGCCACTCCTCGGTAAAAAGCACATGACAGCCCGCTTGGAGTTTGCCAAAAGGCACCTAAAGGACTCTCTGACCATGAGAAACAATATTCTCTGGTCTGATGAAACCAAGATTGAACTATTTGGCCTGAATGCCAAGCATCATGTCTGGGGGAAATCTGGCACCATCCCTACGGTGAAGCATGGTGGTAGCAACATCATGCTGTGGGGATGTTTTTCAGCGGCAGGGAGACTAGGCAGGGACTGGGAGACTAGTTGAGGTATGGATGACTGATTCTTTCCTGCATTTGATTATGAACAAGACTGTTTGTATGTACTTCTCTAAGAAATCCATCGATTCTACCCAACAAGCTGTTCTTGTTAATGGGGAGAACCTAAAACTTTGTGTCTAATTTCATGCATCTCGGCATTTTGGACTCCAACTTGACATTTAAGAAACGTGAAGAAGGTGGTTAACACAGTCAAGTTTGGATTATCCAACTTGAGGTTTATAAGACCTTACCTTCCTCTGGAGGCCGCCAAACTATATATTCATGCCATTATCTTCTCACATCTGAGATATTGTCTGACATGCTGGTCACAAGCGGGAGCTACTAGTCTGAAACCAATTGAATCACTCTACAAACAAACACTTAAGATTTTATCAGCGTATTTCCTGGTCTCCCGGACGACGTTACCAGACTGTTCTATTATGAATAAGTTAGAATGATATATTATTGGATGTAATGTATTTGTATTTTGTATTGTTTTAGTAAGTATTTGTCTTGTGGCTGTGTAATTGCCCTTACTTGCCCTGGGACTACGGGTGCAAATTAGCTTTTGGCTAACACTGGCACATTTACTGTACATGGATGTGGCATTATTGTAATATTGATGTTGATTAATGTGCATTGTCCCCTATAAGTAAAACAATGGTCTGAGAGTCCTTTAGGTGCCTTTTGGCAAACTCCAAGTGGGCTATCATGTGCCTTTTACTGTGTGGCGGCTTCCGTCCCATCACTCTACCATAAAGGCCTGATTGGTGGAGTGCTGCAGAGATGGTTGTAGATACTTCTCAAGGATGATCAATGGAAACAGGATGCACCTGAGCTCAATAAGTTATTTTTGTAAAAAAAAATGTATTCTAAAAACCTGTTTTTGCTTTGTCATTATGGGATATTGTGTGTAGATTGATAAGGTAATTAAAAAAAATACATTTAATGCTACAAGTCATTCCCATACATACAACAGCTGTTAGATAATGCTACCTGACAGATAGCTAGAGGCTAGCTAGAGCTGAACTGGTGTGGTAGCTACTAGCTGCTAGTAGTTCACGTAACATGTCAGTTAGTACTAGCTTAGCACTGGGAATACATTTTTTTTTTCAGTCTAACAGCAGTTACTTTGCCAGCTAGATCAGTCAACTAAAGAGTAGACAGTTTCTGCTCAGCTTGCTTTTACAACTCTGAGAAAAAGCACAACACAGACAGCAGCTGCTTCTGTTCATCTATCCTGTGCTTGTCCTATTTGCCAGCCTTTCAGAGGCTTTGCCTTCACATAGCCAGCCTGTCAGCATGATCTGTGTGGTCCTAAATCCACTTGGCTGAAACCAGAAAACAGCCTACCCGACCACTCTGAGGCATCTGTATGGTCCTAAAGCACACTGGCGCAACATTTTGTATCACAGTAGAATGATAAAACTGGGGGGGGGGACAAATATACAATTTCAGAAAGTGGGGGGGGTCATGTCCTTCCCTAAAACAGGAAGCCTGGGGAAGTGCCATGGCAGAAATCAGCTAAAGAGGGATCGGAACACGATCGGAAACAATCAAATGCCTTGCTTGGGCAGAGCTCCAACTGTGTTCACCAGATTAATGCGGTAGGAGCAACAGCGTGAGAAAAAAAATGCAACCAGTGTTGCCAATTCTTTGTGATTTTGTTGCTATATTTAGTGAGTTCAGACCCCTCCATTGGTAAGAGATATTAGCAACAAATTGAGATACTTTTCAGGTTGCCTTTGGGGAGTTTTGACACTGAGGGCTTCTATGGTTTTGATAGCATTTAGCAACTTTTACTACTAAATTCTGCCGCAAATGAGTGGGAGAATCTGTATGTGCAACAGAAGTCACAGCAATGGTGCACACACAGGCAGAGAAGCACAATGGGAGAGGGTTTGCGGCGGGAGAGGGGGCGAAAGCACTATGTTAGGGACCACAGCTGTGCCATTGCTGTAAAACGACAACTAGCAACAAATGAAGGAGCCAATAACAGATCTCACTGAAAAACAGTGGGGAGAGAAGTACACAATTGTTGATACTTGAGTAAAAGTAAACATACTTTAATAGAAAATGACTCAAGGAAAAGTGAAATTCACGCAGTAAAATATACTTAATTATCAAAAGTAAATGTAATTGCTAAAATATAAATCTTTTAAAATTCTTTATATAAATCAAACCAGGCAGCAACATTTTCTTGTTATTTAAATGTACAGATAGCCAGGGACAACACTCATTTACACAAAAAGCATGTGTTTCGTGAGTCCGCCAGATCAGAGGCAGTAGGGATGACCAGGGATGTTCTCTGGAACATAAAAAAAAAACTTTTTTTCTGTCCTGCTAATAATTGAAAATGTAACGAGTACTTTTGGGTGTCAGGGAAAATGTATGTAGTAAAAAGTACATCATTTTCTTTAGGAATGTAGTGAAATAAAAGTAAAAGTAGGCAAAAATATGAATAGTAAAGTAAAGTACACATAACCCCAAAAACTGCTTAAGTAGTACTTTCAAGTATTTTTACTTAAGTACTTTACACCACTGCTGAAAAATTGTTGGAAACACTGGCCAGCAACAAGGAGCTGGTGATTAAACATTTGAGAAAGTTTTCAACATGCTGGTTTTCACAGCATTTCTGTTATTTCAAGCTGAGCTAAAGCTGCAGCAAGAGGGGAGAAATGGCATACAATGCTGACCATATCAGTGTCTTTTTATTTTAATGTTTCTGAAGTGATATTTGGCTGTAAAGGCTAGTAAGGAGGGGCAAAAAAGTAGCTAGCCTCAATGACGTTTGATTTGAGAAAAGTCAGCTAACATTGTAAACTACCTAGGTATAACTCACTAGCTAGTTAATAGATAGTAACATTTCTCTCACGATTATAAGCCGACAAAATTTTGATAAAAACATTATATTATTGACCTAAAGAATTAGCTGTGTTAGCCCAGTCTTTAGCTTATCTAGGGTCAGGGATACATAGAGCAACCATGTACTGTCTATCTGTGGGACCAACTGCAATCATTGTGCAAGCAACATTGCTAAAATAAATTAAATTAACCTCATAAAATGTTATCTGTAATGCAGCACTTAAAAGACATCTAGTATATGGTTTGCCTCATATATATTGTCTTCTGGTGTCATTTTAAATTGAGAACCTATAGCTCAACATGTAAACAATGTGTGAGTTTAGCTATTCTCTGCTTCGGATGACAGATGCCCATAAGGCCAGTAATGCCATCACACTGTAGGCCTATGGCCTACACACCAGCCTTCACTTTGGCTCCCCCTCCTGTCCAGCTCAGGCGTTCGGTGTCGCCAGCCTGCCGAATTTTCACTCGTCAACCCCGGACTTGTCTCGTCATCATTACACACATTTGGTTCCAATCCCCACCCTATCACTGTATATATACTCCCTCTGGCATTTGTCTTTGTCGGTCATTGCAAATGTTACTTGTTTTCCTGAGAGGAATCTCTCCTACTATTTCCTGAGTACTTTATATTTTGCACTTTGGGTTCGTCCTGTGCCTTTTTGTTTATGAAGATACATTTTGAGCAAAACAGCATGTGGGTTTTGTCCCGCTTTGATCTACGGTGCTTCAAAAAACTCAGTAGTTCTAAACCTGAGACTGCCTATTCCTCTTTACACCATTGACACATGCTATATCTTATATGCTGCAAAATGGATTCACATAGCTGATACTGAGAGAGTGACAATAAAATTAAACAGATTGGAGATTTTAAAATTAGACAAAAAGGACATGTTCATTTGGGAATACAACACAGAGAACAAACCCCTTCCCCTCTTTATTGCAGGATTGTGATATGTGATTAATCAACATTCATACTAGTTAATTTTGAATAACAGTAAGAATTTAAAAAAGTTTAAACACTTCACTTCAAATAATCAACACTTAATTACTTAAAAATGTACGAATAAGCTATCTCGTAAAGATTAAGCATCTTAGTCTAAACAACAATCGATTATTGAGTAGTAACAAGTATACCATTATCACTAAAGAAAAATTTCAGGTTAATAAAAAAAAAACTCCATGCCAGCGGTGGCTGCAAGTCTGACTTCTATTCCAGCCAATCAATAGTATACTAGATTATCAAGTATTGCTGGGCTGAAATAGAACCCTGCACACCCAGCAGACCTCCAGCAGGGTTGGCCTTCAACTGTAATAGGTTTATACATCAGGATAAGCTAAGACCCAGATGCAGACCGTGTTGAAGTAACAATGTTTATTACAGCAACAGAGGCAAAGGTACAGGACGGCAGGCAGGCTCAGGGCCAGGATCAGGCAGAGTGGATAGGCGGGCAAGTTCAGGGTCAGGACAGGCAGGGGTCAGAAACCAGGAGGGCAAGAAAAAGAGAGGCTAGGAAAAGACAGGAGCTGACAGGACAAACACTGGTAAGCTTGATAAACAAGACAAACACAGGTCTAAGTACACAGGGGATAATGGGGAAGATGGGCGAGACCTGGAGGGGGGTGGAGACAAGCACAAAGACAGATGAAACAGATCAGGGCGTGACATTATACATTGTGTGTGATGTTTAACTGTATTTTTGTATACAAAATTTGCTAACATAGCTAGGCCTAGACATGCAGAATAACCCATGGCATATAGGAAATACCCCCAGTCTCTTGGGATCTCTCTTTTCATCTGCAAACAGGCTTTCACAGCTTTCCATATCTGAGAACAGAAAACATCACAAAGAAACAAGATTCATTATACTAAAATAAGACAGCTCTGAATATTATGTTGCTATTATCTCTCTGTCCTTATTTTTTCCCTCTGGGGACTGGAACTGGAGAATATTTTCATAATGTCCTCCCACAAAATGACCTGCCCTATGCAGTAGCCTACACTCTCCCTTTACTGACAGCTGGAACTGCAATTTCACCCTCTGCCAAGGGTGTTATTTACAAATGCATTTGGAGACTGTGTTTTTAATTTACAATGGGTGTTTCATAAGCGATGAGCGGCAGCGGGTAATTGTACCTCACCATGATCTGGTTGAGACCGCGATAGTCAATACACGGGCGCAGATCTTCCTCCTTCTTCTTCACAAAAAAGGAAACTCAAGGACGTGGGTGAAGTGGAGGACCGAATGTACCCCTGACGCAGGGATTCGGAGACATATGTTTCCATAGCCACCGTCTCCGCCTGTGACAGGTGATACACGTGACTCCTGGGAAGTGCAGCGTCTAACAGGAGATTTATCGCACAATCCCCCATCGATGGGGTGGTAATTCAGTCGCCTTCTTTTTGGAGAAGGCGAGAGCCAAATCGGCATAAGGGGGGGGGGGGGGGGGTGTGCACGGTGGAGACCTGGTTTGGACTTTCCACCATAGTAGCACGGAAACCCCTAAACACCTCCCTGAGCACTTAGGCAACCACCCCGTGAGAGCACTCTGTTGCCATGAAATGGTGGGGTCACGGCGAGCTAACCAGGGAAGGCCTAGTACCACGGGAAATGCAGGAGAGTCAATGAGGAAGAGACTGATTCTCTCCTCGTGACCTCCCTGCGTCACTATGCCCAGGGGAATGGTAGCCTCCCCTAATTAACCTGGACCCTAATGGTTGACTATCCAGAGTGTGAACTGGGAAAGGCCTAGCCACTGGAACGATAGGGATCCCTAACCTCTGGGCGAATGCTCTATCACCGCGCCTGAAACGACGAGCGTCTATTGCTGGGAATGCGGGGATAACTCAGGAAAATAAACATGCAAAAACAGGTGGTCAACAGACGGCTCTGGATGAGAGTGGTGCATGCTCACCTGGGGCGACACCAGAGTACTCTGCCTGCTGCCTTGACCCCTAGAGGAACCAACACGGCACCGACCAGTAGTGTGACCTCTGCGGCCACAGATAACCTACTGGTACACGTGAAAGCCCCTCCTCCGGCCTCCATAAGCGCCGCACCTCCCAGCTCCATAGGCACCGGTGTGGTGGTGCTGGGAGAGGGCATCGACAGAGCCCACTCTGGACGTCCACAGGTGACCAACAGGTTATCAGGTTCACCAACTGGTCGAAGGTAAGAGTGTTATCGCTGCAGGCCAACTCCCGACGGGCATCCTCGCGCAGGCTGCAACGGTAGGGTCACCATGAAGTCACAGAAAAACACAGCCATTTTTCCAGCCAAAGAGAGGATTCACAAAAAGCACATATAGAGCTAAAATGTATCACTAACCTTTGATGATCTTCATCAGATGAAACTCATAGGACTTCATGTTACACAATACATGTATGTTTTGTTCGCTAAAGTCCATATTTATATAAAAAAAATCTAATTTCACATTGGCGCATTACGTTCAGTAGTTCTAAAACATGCGGTGATTGTGCAGCTAGCCACATCAATTTACAGAAATACTCATCATAAATGTTGATGAAAATACAAGTGTTATACATGGAATTAGATATATACTTCTCCTTAATGCAACCACTGTGTCAGATTTTTTCTTAAACGGTACGGAAAAAGCAAACCATGCAATAATCTGAGTTCAGCGTTCAGACAACAAAGCAACCAAAAAGATATCCGCCATATTGTGTAGTCAACATTAGTCAGAAATAGCATTATAAATATTCACTTACCTTTGATGATCTTCATCAGAATGTATTCCCAGGAATCCCAGTTCCACAATAAATGTTCGATTTGTTCGATAAAGTTCATCATTTATGTCCAAATAGCTTCTTTTGTTAAACGTGCGTTCAGGTCCAGCCGAACGTCGGACGAAAAGTAAAAAGTTATATTACAGGTCGTAGAAACTTGTCAAACTAAATATAGAATCAAACTTTAGTATGTTTTTATCATAAATCTTCAATAATGTTCTAACCGGAGAATTCCATTGTCTGTAGAAAAGCAATGGAACGAAAGCTAACTCTCTCGTGACCGCGCGTCAATAGCCTGTGGCACTCACCCAGACACCTGGCTCAATCCCCTCGCATTCTCTCCCCCTTCAAAGACTGTTGACATCTAGTGGAAGCCTTAGGAAGTACAATATGACCCCATTTACACTGTATATTGGAATGGCAAAGAGTTGAAAAACTACAAACCTCAGATTTCCCACTTCCTGGTTGGATTTTTCTCAAGTTTTCGCCTGCCATATGAGTTCTGCTATACTCACAGACATACTTCAAACAGTTTTAGAAACTTCAGAGTGTTTTCTATCCAATACTACTAATATTATGCATATATTAGCATCTGGGACAGAGTGGCAGGCAGTTTACTCTGGGCACATTATTCATCCAAGCTACTCAATACTGCCCCCCTGTCACCAAGAAGTTAATGAGGGATACCGGAGAGAGGTTTGGTGAGGAGTATGCTGCAGTGCAGGCGTGCTGAAGAACGGTTTATCAGCCCGGTACGTCCTGTGTCAGCTCCCTGCACTCGTCCTGAAGAGCGTGTCATCAGTTCGGTGCCACCTGTGCCGGCTCCACGCACCACCAGGGCTCCAGTGCGCCTCCCCAGCCAGGTACGTCCTGTGCCGGCTCCCCACACTCGTCCACCAGTGTGTGTGTACAGTCCGGAGTCTCCAGCGACGGTTCACAGTCCAGAGCTTCCAGCGACGGTTCACGGTCCAGAGCTTCCAGCGACGATTCACGGTCCAGAGCCTCCAGCGACGGTCCAAGGTCCAGAGCCTCCAGCGACGGTCCACAGTCCGGGCACGGCGTCCAGTCCAGCTCCAAGGCCGGAGCCTTCCTCTGCGCCGGTGCGCAGTCCAGGCACAGCGTCCAGTCCAGCTCCAAGGCCGGAGCCTTCCACTGCGCCGGTGCCCAGTCCAGGCACGGCGTCCAGTCCAGCTCCAAGGCCGGAGCCTTCCTCTGCGCCGGTGCCCAGTCCAGTCACGGCGTCCAGTCCAGCTCCAAGGCTGGAGCCTTCCTCTGCGCTGGTGCGCAGAGAGGGACAAACAAGGATACTTTTCACCTTGATTGCTTATTTTTCTTACATAATAGAAAGAAAATCCAAATGTGTCATAAAACCATATCTCCCATTGAGTCGACTTGAAGTGTTTGTTTACACAGATGGGGGAGGTAGGGAGGGAGTATCTGAAACCACACAAAGGGTGTACTATTTCTTATTTATTTTCTTACAATAGAAAACTACAGAGATGATGAGGGAGAGAACAGTAAACTATATTGTGAATGTTCTTGTAGTCTCACCATTGGTTGCACAACAGTTAGTGATATGCAAAAATGAGAAGGGTGGAGGGGTTAGTCACTCTCAAACATCTATACACGATAGTACACACTTGAACACAGTGACCTACTATAGACTTTGTGACACACACAAATTAAAAAAGTAAGAGATGAAGGGGATTTGTCCCCTAAATGTGAATCTTGTTGTGTTCCAAACACACTGTGTTCATATCACTTAACCACACCAAGGCATTGGTCCATGTGTGTACTTGGCCAACAGAACCTATTGTGATGTCATCAAGCAGCGGTCAGGAGAGGGCAGTTCATTCAACAGTTTATGGCCCTATCATTTCAAACCAGTCATTGTATACAGGTGCATTACAATTCCCTATAGAACAAGCATTTTCTATTGAAATGGCAGCATTATGAACAGACCTAGGATTTAACTACCAGTTTTTTTATATTTATTTTTCAGTAGTCTCTAGGTCTAGGACATGTGCTCAAGCGTACAAAATGTGGAACCAAAAATGACATTCCCACTAGTGTCTGTCTGTGTGTGTCAGAGAGTTTATGTACTGTATGAGTGTGTATCTGTGCATGCCTGTTTATTCAAGCCAGGGTAACAGGTTAGGAGTGCATTCAGGCTACATTGTGGAGGAGTGAGTCAGAGAGTGTCTGTCGTCATTGGCCCTTGACGTGAGAAGCCCATACAGACTGTCATAGAGCAGGAACACAGTGCACAGACAGACTGTTAGACAGACAGACAGACAGGCAGGGACTGTGGAGACAAAGAAAGAGGAGCTATTTATGGAAACATTAATCAGTTCCATCAAGATTAGATAAAGGCTCTCTCCTTTTGATTATAATTTTAAATATTAAACTCCCTTTGTTGGAGTCTGTGGATGATAGGAGTCAAAGGAATATAAAACAGAGGGATGCCTCTCCATAATGTGCGTGTGCATATGTGTGTGCGCGACCAATGTTCATGTCTCCAAGTGTGTCACCCAAAAAATATCTGTGTGTAATATGAGTGTGTGCGTGTCAGGGTTATTTTCCGTGCAGACAGACAGAGATAAGAGTGACTGGGGTGACTGTCTGTCGAGTGTGTCTGCTCTATTTGAATGGCAGACCGTGTCAGTGGCTGCTATTCACCCCTACAGACAGGCTGCAGACAGTGTGTGTGCAAGTTTTATATCTGCTTGTGTGACTCACAACATATTGTTGGTGGTTAAAGGCCTCAACAAGTCGCAGGTTGACATTTATTGTCCTGTCTTGGAGGCAGAACTGAGCGATTTCCCCTTAGATAGGCCAGTTGCAAAGTAAAACATTTTTCCTTTTTGATCTTCATTTAAGGTTAGGCATTAGAGTAAGCAGTGTGGTTAAGGTTAGGGTAAGATTTAAAATGAGATTTTATGACTTTGTGGCTGTGCAAGATACATAATGAAAAACTCTAACCTGCCAACAAATCAAGCATTAGAGTTGGTTTATGAGTCCTATTGTTATTCTCTCTCTCTAAAAAGTTGAGAGAGCCAAGGTTGACAAAGTTTTTTTTTAAAGTGCTTCTGCTGTCTAACACAGTCTGGAGTAAGCAAAGTTGGCTTCTTTTTTTATCATCAGAAATATACAGCGTACACACTGTTCTGTTCGGTCCTACCTGTATGAGGAAATTCTCCTGAAGGCACATTTGAACTTGAAATCCCTGATAAAGCTGCAAACTCAAGCAAGCCTGTGTCAGTGTGTTAGAGGGAGATCACACAGCTTGTGTTGAACAGGAGTGGAGGCCTAGATACATCCTTCAATAGCCAGTTGTGGTTTTCTGCCATAACACAGAAACACCCTCAATGGCCATGGCACGCTGACACACGACAACCTTCACCTTACTCAGAGCATTCTTATCGGTCTGATGGTGACAGCCCTCTAGAGGAAGTTGGATATAGAAAAAAGAAAGAGTAAGAGAGACAGAATAAAATAAACAATAGTTAAGAGAAAGAAAAGGAATGTTAGTACTTGGAAGTCTGGGTTGCACACGAATTGAAATATCTCTATATAAAGCCAATTTTCCTCCCTTCAAACTCCACCTGAAGCAGAATTCTGAATGCTGGAATTTGGGCAGAATAATTAACACAATTAAAATGAATGTGTTACCATTGTTTTTATACTTAATCTTAATCTATTCCTATATTTCTTACATTTTGTTTTATTTATTCCATATGTGAATTGATATCTGCTTTTATCTGGAACAAGAAAAACCATCGGATACGTAAAAGTGTTTTGTAGAGATCACGCATGCAGGGTGGTCTAACACACTTAAACATTCAATATTATTATTTGGCAGCAATAATAATAATAATATATTGGATGACAGAAAAGACTGATGTTGCAGGCCTAAATGGTTGACCCTAGAGACTTCATCCCGTGGGCCCATTGATAAATGATTGTGTATCTTTCGAACAGTTTGTACAAAAGTTAAATATTTATAGATCAACATTTCTTTAGGTATCTATAACTTTGTAGTTTTGGATCTTCAAACTCTAATCACTTCTCATCACACCCACGTACCTCCCCTCTAGTCTCTGTTTGTAAGTTAATCCTTATGTCACATAGGCTTGGTCTATACACAGAGTACATAAAACATTAGGAACATCTTCCTAATGTTGAGTCGCACCTCCTTTTGCCCTCAGAACAGCCACAATTCTTCGGGACATGGACTCCACAAGGTGTCGAAAGCATTCCACAGGGATGCTGGCCCATTTTGACTCCAATGCTTCCCACAGTTGTCTTACCCTTTCGTGACTATTTTCATTTTTGGATAAAAAACGTTCCCATTTTAAACGGGATATTTTGTCACGACAAGATGCTCGACTATGCATATAATTGACATCTTTGGATAGAAAACACTCTGACGTTTCCAAAACTGCAAAGATATTGTCTGTGAGTGCAACAGAACTGATGTTACAGGTGAAACCCAGATAAAAATCCAATCAGGAAGTGCCCCATTTTTGAAAGCCCTGCATGCCAATGACTCCTTATATGGCTGTGAATGGGCTACGAATGAGCTTACGCTTTCTACGTATTCCCCAAGGTGTCTACAGCATTGTGACGTCTTTTTACGCATTTATGTTGAAGAATAGCCATAAGGGACCACATTGAGCAAGTGGTCACATGATCGCTCCCGCAGAAAATCTTGCGTAAAGTACAGAAGTAGCCATTTTTCCAATCGCTTCTAATGAGAAACCACTTGTCCCGACGGATATATTATTGAATAGATATGTGAAAAACACCTTGAGGATTGATTCTAAACAACGTTTGCCGTGTTTCTGTCGATATTATGGAGCTAATTTAGAAAAAAGTTCAGAGTTGTAGTGAACGCATTTTCCGGTCGATTTCTCAGCCAAACGTGAAGAACAAACGGGAGCTATTTCGCCTCCAAAAATAATATTTTTGGAAAAAAGGAACATTTGCTATCTAACTGGGAGTCTCCTGAGTGAAAACATCCGAAGGTCCTCAAAGGTAAATTTGATTGCTTTTCTTATTTTCGTGAAAATGTTGCCTAGTTTGAGGCGATGATTACGCTCCCGGATCAGGGTTTGAGAGTCGCAAGAATTAAGTTGTCTGGATGTCCTTTGGGTGACCATTCTTAATACACACATTGACCGTGAAAACCTCAGCAGCGCTGCAGTTCTTGACACACTCAAACCGGTGCGCCTGGCACCTACACTGCAAGTGTTCCTAATGTTTTGTACATTCAGTGTATGTTATTAAAAACTCGCACAATCTGGAATCACTGGATTCTCTTAAGAACTAATTAAGAGGATTTAGGTGAAGAGTACGCTTCAGAGAATACATTCTAAAACATGCTGTAACACATTTTAAAATAGTCCGTTGGCTACATTGATCAAATGCAAAATTAGACCAGAAATATATTCCACTTGTGACCGATGTAGACAGGCTCCTGCTACTTTATTGCACATGTTCTGGACATGCCTGAAATTGATTGATTTCTGGAAGCCCATTTTTTTTATTTTCCAAGGTACTGGAGAGGCCTATAGAACCTTATGCCTTTGTTGCATTATTCGGAGCGGGACCCTGGATACCATTCTGAACAGTTATATGGGCAATATGCTAGCATTTATTACTCTTATTGCTAGACGTGGAAAGACACATTTCCTCCTACTTTTAGCTATGGATAAAGGACGTCTTCCAGCATCACAAACTAGAGAAAATGGGCTATTCAGTTATAGAGGATCAGAATGGTATCATATCTGGCAACCTTTCTTATCTTTTGTAGCTAATTTCATAACTCCATAAAGTAACCCAAATATGAATGTGTATCACTATTTTTTAATTTCTTTCAATTTTTGTTTGTTTACAGTGCATTAGGAAAGTATTAAAACCCCTTGACTTTTTCCACATTTTGTTACACTCATCCTTATTCTAAAACTGATCAAATATATTTTCCCCTCAATCTACACACAATATCCCATAATGACAAAGAAAAAACAGGTTTTTACAAATTTTGGCAAATATAAAAAATCTATAAAAATGGAAATATCACATTTACATAAGTATTCAGACCCTTTACTCAGTACTTTGTTGAAGCACCGTTGGCAGCGATTACAGCCTCGATACTTCTTGGGTATGATGCTACAAGCTTGGAACACCTATATTTGGGGAGTTTCTCCCATTCTTCTCTGCAGATTCTCTCAAGCTCTGTCAGGTTGGATAGGGAACATTTACATTTACATTTAAGTCATTTAGCAGACCAGAGATGTTTGGTCAAGTTCAAGTCCGGGCCCTGATGGGCCACTCAAGTACATTCAGAGACTTGTCCCGAAGCCACTCCTGCGTTGTCTTGGCTGTGTGCTTAAGGTCGTTGTCCTGTTGGAAGGTGAACCTTCTCCCCAGTCTGAAGTCCTGAAGAGTTTGTCAACAAGGATCTCTCTGTACTTTGCTCCATTCATCTTTCCCTCAATCCTTACTCGTTTCCCAATCCTTGCTACTGAAAAACATCCCCACAGCATGATGCTGCCACTACCATGCTTCACTGTAGGGATGGTATTGATCAGGTGATGAGCGGTGCCTGGTTTCCTCCAGACGTGACGCTTGGCATTCAGGCCAAAGAGTTCAAACTTGGTTTCATCAGAATCTTGTTTCTCATGGTCTGAGTGTCCTTTAGATGCTTTTTGGCAAGCGGGCTGTCAAGTGCCTTTTACTGAGGATTGGCTTCCGTCTGGCCACTCTACCATAAAGGCTTGATTCGTGGAGTGCTGCAGAGATGGTTATCCTTCTGAAAGGTTCTCCATTTATGAATGATGGAGGCCACTGTGTTCTTGGGGACCTTCAATGCTGCAGACATTTGTTGGTACCCTTCTTGGTACCCTTCTTCAGATCTGTGCCTCAACACAATGTGTCATGTTTGTCATTTATTGTCATGTCTTGTCCCTGTGCTCCCCATGCTATTCGTTTCCCTCTGCTGGTCTTGTTTGGTTCTATCCCTCTCTCTCCCCCTCCCTCTCTCACTCTCTCGCTCTCTCTTCTCTCTGTCGTTCCGTTCCTGCTCCCAGCTGTTCCTATTCCCCTAATCATCATTTAGTCTTCCCACACCTGTTCCCGATCCTTTCCCCTGATTAGAGTCCCTATTTATTCCTTTGTGATCCGTTCCTGTTCCGTCGGTTCCTTGTATTGTATTCACCATGCTGTGATTGCGTTTCGCCCTGTCCTGTCGTGTTTTTGCCGTGATTGTGTATCACCCTGTCCTGTCGTGTTTTGTGCCTTCATCAGATGCTGCGTGTGAGCAGGTGTCTCAGTCGACTACGGCCTGCGCCTACCCGGCGACCTGCAGTCTGTGGCCGCTTCTCCAGTTGTTTTCCCCTCTACAAATCTAGAGGATTTCTGTTATTCCGTTTTGGACTTTAATAAACTCTGTTTCTGTTAAGTCGCGTTTGGGTCCTCTTTCACCTGCATGACAGAAGGAACCGACCAAGGAATGGACCCAGCGACTTCAGACGCTCGTTACACTGCCGTCGAGATCCAAGGAGCCATGCTCGGCAGACACGAGCAGGAATTGTCTGCTGCTCGCCATGCCGTGGAGAACCTGGCCGCTCAGGTTTCCGACCTCTCTGGACAGTTCCAGAGTCTACGTCTCGTGCCACCTGTTACTCCCTGGCCTGCCGAGCCTCCAGAACCCAGGGTTAATAACCCACCTTGCTACTCCGGGCAGCCCACTGAGTGCCGCTCCTTTCTCACGCAGTGTGAGATTGTGTTCTCTCTCCAACCCCACACATACTCTAGAGAGAGAGCTCGGGTTGCTTACGTCATTTCACTCCTTACTGGCCGGGCTCGAGAATGGGGCACAGCTATCTGGGAGGCAAGGGCTGATTGCTCTAACAGATTCCAGAACTTTAAAGAGGAGATGATTCGGGTTTTTGACCGTTCAGTTTTTGGTGGGGAGGCTTCTAGGGCCCTGGCTTCCTTATGCCAAGGTGAACGGTCCATAACGGATTATTCCATTGAGTTTCGCACTCTTGCTGCCTCTAGTGAGTGGAACGAGCCGGCGCTGCTCGCTCGTTTTCTGGAGGGACTCCACGCAGTGGTTAAGGATGAGATTCTCTCCCGGGAGGTTCCATCAGATGTGGATTCTTTGATTGCTCTCGCCATCCGCATAGAACGACGGGTAGATCTTCGTCACCGGGCTCGTGGAAGAGAGCTCGCATCAACGGTGTTTCCCTGCTCCGCATCGCAACCATCTCCCTCCTCTGGCTTTGAGACTGAGCCCATGCAGCTGGGAGGGATTCGCATCTCGAATAAGGAGAGGGAACGGAGGATCACCAACCGCCTGTGCCTCTATTGCGGAGTTGCTGGACATTTTGTTAATTCATGTCCAGTAAGAGGCCAGAGTCCATCAGTAAGCGGAGGGCTACTGGTGAGCGCTACTACTCAGGTCCCTTCATCTAGATCTTGTACTACTATGTCGGTCCATCTACGCTGGACCGGTTCGGGTGCTACATGCAGTGCTTTGATTGACTCTGGGGCTGAGGGTTGTTTCATGGACGAAGCATGGGTTCGGAAACATAACATTCCTTTCAGACCGTTAGACAGGCCTACGCCCATGTTTGCCTTAGATGGTAGTCATCTTCCCAGTATCAAATTTGAGACACTACCTTTAACTCTCACAGTATCTGGTAACCACAGTGAGACTATTTCTTTTTTGATTTTCCGTTCACCGTTTACACCTGTTGTTTTGGGTCATCCCTGGCTAGTATGTCATAATCCTTCTATTAATTGGTCTAGTAATTCTATCCTATCCTGGAACGTTTCTTGTCATGTGAAGTGTTTAATGTCTGCCATCCCTCCCGTTTCTTCTGTTCCTACTTCTCAGGAGGAACCTGGCGATTTGACAGGAGTGCCGGAGGAATATCATGATCTGCGCACGGTCTTCAGTCGGTCCCGAGCCAACTCCCTTCCTCCTCACCGGTCGTATGATTGTAGTATTGATCTCCTTCCGGGGACCACTCCTCCTCGAGGTAGACTATACTCTCTGTCGGCTCCCGAACGTAAGGCTCTCGAGGATTATTTGTCTGTGTCTCTTGACGCCGGTACCATAGTGCCTTCTTCTTCTCCGGCCGGGGCGGGGTTCTTTTTGTTAAAAGAAGGACGGTACTCTGCGCCCCTGCGTGGATTATCGAGGGCTGAATGACATAACGGTTAAGAATCGTTATCCGCTTCCCCTTATGTCATCAGCCTTCGAGATTCTGCAGGGAGCCAGGTGCTTTACTAAGTTGGACCTTCGTAACGCTTACCATCTCGTGCGCATCAGAGAGGGGGACGAGTGGAAAACGGCGTTTAACACTCCGTTAGGGCATTTTGAGTACCGGGTTCTGCCGTTCGGTCTCGCCAATGCGCCAGCTGTTTTTCAGGCATTAGTTAATGATGTTCTGAGAGACATGCTGAACATTTTTGTTTTTGTCTATCTTGACGATATCCTGATTTTTTCTCCGTCACTCGAGATTCATGTTCAGCACGTTCGACGTGTTCTACAGCGCCTTTTAGAGAATTGTCTCTACGTAAAGGCTGAGAAGTGCTCTTTTCATGTCTCCTCCGTTACTTTTCTCGGTTCCGTTATTTCCGCTGAAGGCATTCAGATGGATTCCGCTAAGGTCCAAGCTGTCAGTGATTGGCCCGTTCCAAGGTCACGTGTCGAGTTGCAGCGCTTTTTAGGTTTCGCTAATTTCTATCGGCGTTTCATTCGTAATTTCGGTCAAGTTGCTGTCCCTCTCACAGCTCTTACTTCTGTTAAGACGTGTTTTAAGTGGTCCGGTTCCGCCCAGGGAGCTTTTGATCTTCTAAAAGAACGTTTTACGTCCGCTCCTATCCTCGTTACTCCTGACGTCACTAGACAATTCATTGTCGAGGTTGACGCTTCAGAGGTAGGCGTGGGAGCCATCCTATCCCAGCGCTTCCAGTCTGACGATAAGGTTCATCCTTGCGCTTATTTTTCTCATCGCCTGTCGCCATCTGAGCGCAACTATGATGTGGGTAACCGTGAACTGCTCGCCATCCGCTTAGCCCTAGGCGAATGGCGACAGTGGTTGGAGGGGGCGACCGTTCCTTTTGTCGTTTGGACAGACCATAAGAACCTTGAGTACATCCGTTCTGCCAAACGACTTAATGCCCGTCAAGCTCGTTGGGCGTTGTTTTTCGCTTCGTTTCGAGTTTGTGATTTCTTACCGTCCGGGTAGCAAGAACACCAAGCCTGATGCCTTATCCCGTCTGTTTAGTTCTTCTGTGGCTTCTACTGATCCCGAGGGGATTCTTCCTTATGGGCGTGTTGTCGGGTTAACAGTCTGGGGAATTGAAAGACAGGTTAAGCAAGCACTCACGCACACTGCGTCGCCGCGCGCTTGTCCTAGTAACCTCCTTTTCGTTCCTGTTTCCACTCGTCTGGCTGTTCTTCAGTGGGCTCACTCTGCCAAGTTAGCTGGTCATCCCGGTGTTCGAGGCACTCTTGCGTCTATTCGCCAGCGCTTTTGGTGGCCGACTCAGGAGCGTGACACGCGCCGTTTCGTGGCTGCTTGTTCGGACTGCGCGCAGACTAAGTCGGGTAACTCTCCTCCTGCCGGTCGTCTCAGACCGCTCCCCATTCCTTCTCGACCATGGTCTCACATTGCCTTAGACTTCATTACCGGTCTGCCTTTGTCTGCGGGGAAGACTGTGATTCTGACGGTTGTCGATAGGTTCTCTAAGGCGGCACATTTCATTCCCCTCGCTAAACTTCCTTCCGCTAAGGAGACGGCACAAATCATTATTGAGAATGTATTCAGAATTCATGGCCTCCCGTTAGACGCCGTTTCAGACAGAGGCCCGCAATTCACGTCACAGTTTTGGAGGGAGTTCTGTCGTTTGATTGGTGCGTCCGTCAGTCTCTCTTCCGGGTTTCATCCCCAGTCTAACGGTCAAGCAGAGAGGGCCAATCAGACGATTGGTCGCATACTACGCAGCCTTTCTTTCAGAAACCCTGCGTCTTGGGCAGAACAGCTCCCCTGGGCAGAATACGCTCACAATTCGCTTCCTTCGTCTGCTACCGGGTTATCTCCGTTTCAGAGTAGTCTGGGTTACCAGCCTCCTCTGTTCTCATCCCAGCTTGCCGAGTCCAGCGTTCCCTCCGCTCAAGCGTTTGTCCAACGTTGTGAGCGCACCTGGAGGAGGGTGAGGTCTGCACTTTGCCGTTACAGGGCACAGACGGTGAGAGCCGCCAATAAACGCAGGATTAAGAGTCCAAGGTATTGTTGCGGCCAGAGAGTGTGGCTTTCCACTCGCAACCTTCCTCTTACGACAGCTTCTCGTAAGTTGACTCCGCGGTTCATTGGTCCGTTCCGTGTCTCCCAGGTCGTCAATCCTGTCGCTGTGCGACTGCTTCTTCCGCGACATCTTCGTCGCGTCCATCCTGTCTTCCATGTCTCCTGTGTTAAGCCCTTTCTTCGCACCCCGTTCGTCTTCCCTCCCCCTCCCGTCCTTGTCGAGAGCGCACCTATTTACAAGGTACATAAGATTATGGACATGCGTTCTCGGGGACGGGGTCACCAATACCTAGTGGATTGGGAGGGTTACGGTCCTGAGGAGAGGAGTTGGGTTCCGTCTCGGGACGTGCTGGACCGTTCGCTCATCGATGATTTCCTCCGTTGCCGCCAGGATTCCTCCTCGAGTGCGCCAGGAGGCGCTCGGTGAGTGGGGGGTACTGTCATGTTTGTCATTTATTGTCATGTCTTGTCCCTGTGCTCCCCATGCTATTCGTTTCCCTCTGCTGGTCTTGTTTGGTTCTATCCCTCTCTCTCCCCCTCCCTCTCTCACTCTCTCGCTCTCTCTTCTCTCTGTCGTTCCGTTCCTGCTCCCAGCTGTTCCTATTCCCCTAATCATCATTTAGTCTTCCCACACCTGTTCCCGATCCTTTCCCCTGATTAGAGTCCCTATTTATTCCTTTGTGATCCGTTCCTGTTCCGTCGGTTCCTTGTATTGTATTCACCATGCTGTGATTGCGTTTCGCCCTGTCCTGTCGTGTTTTTGCCGTGATTGTGTATCACCCTGTCCTGTCGTGTTTTGTGCCTTCATCAGATGCTGCGTGTGAGCAGGTGTCTCAGTCGACTACGGCCTGCGCCTACCCGAAGCGACCTGCAGTCTGTGGCCGCTTCTCCAGTTGTTTTCCCCTCTACAAATCTAGAGGATTTCTGTTATTCCGTTTTGGACTTTAATAAACTCTGTTTCTGTTAAGTCGCGTTTGGGTCCTCTTTCACCTGCATGACACAATGTCTTTGGACAATTCATTTCGACCTCATGGCTTGTTTTTTTTTGTACTGACATGCACTGTCAACTGTGGGACCTTATATAGACAAGAGTGTGCCTTTCCAAATCATGTCCAATCAGTTGAATCTACCACAGGTGGACTCAAATCAAGTTGTAGAAACATCTCAAGGATGCTCAATGGAAACAGGATGCAACTGAGCTCAATTTCGAATGTCATAGCAAAGGGTTTGAATACTTATGTAAATAAGGTATTTTTCTATAAGAATGCTTTGGTTTTCATTTTGTCATTATGGGGTATTGTGTGTAGATTGATAGGAAATGTTTTATTGAATCCATTTTAGAATAAGTGTAATGTGAATACTTTCCGAATGCACTGTATATCTGTGTGTTTCAAAACTGTTCATATTACTGTAATTTTATGTCATGCCTGTTCATTTAAAGTCTGGTATTGGGGAGGGGCTCCAATGGAGTATGGAAGGTTGGGGTGGGGTCTTTAAAATGCCAAATAAAAACCCCTTGATAAAAAAAGACTGCTGCAGCTGCACATCGGCGGGATGGGGAGGCCCCTATAGTTCAGACAGACAAGATATCAGCAGTTTTCTATTGTATTCATCACATGATGCCTGCAGGTTGCACTGTCAGTACCATTTTGGCAATTCTGTAAAACAGGTTTTGCTATGAGAGTACATTAGAGTGAGAGAGAGAGAGAGAGAGAGACAATGAGAGAGTGAGAAAGAAGAAGGCATGGGGATGGGGTAAGGAAAATTAGGGGAGAGACAAACATATCAGAACAGGGAAGGAAGGAGAGTAATGGAAGAGCGCGAGAGAGCGAGAACTTACATTGGGGTCCTGGCCTGAATAGTGATTGAGGAGAGAGAGAAGCTCCTCTCATCTAACCTCCATGTCAGCTGTGTGTTTCCTCTATTATACTGAGCTCCTGGCCCTGAGCCGGTTGCCAAGGAGATGCACCACCTTCAAGGAGGACGAAAGTACTCGCAAATCAAGCCATTTCTTCCTCACTGTGACGTGGACAAGTTAAAACTGTGATGTGTCTGTGGTGGGAGTGTGTGTTTACTGACTTTTCGAGCTGTTCTCTTCTTTCTCTTAATGATTACTGCTACTGCTCCAAGGCCATATCAGTGATATACACTTTGACTGTAACGGCCTCCTCCACTGCTCACCATGTTAGTGCCAACTGTCCTATTAGTATGTTTCCCCCTCCCTTAGTGACAATAAAATTACAGAGACCATCCTCCACCTCCCATTGGCTGGGAAGCGCCATGGTGATGCCCTCTGATTGGTCATACCCACCATGCACTCTCATCCAATCAGGCTCTCTGTATCCATGAGAATGAAGCATGTAGGGCTATTTAAATCCAACAAGAGAGACACAAAATTGCTCAGATGTACATTTCTACTTTGGGAAAAAGCAGGGGGGGGAAAGGTTTGCGAGTGGACGAACGTTGCAAATCCAGACAGACCTGATTGCTGTAAAGTGATCGACACATCTTCGGGGTTAAACTGATCCAGGGTGAAGCGTGAGTTGAATGAATGAAAGCAGCATAACCAATGCATGTTTTACTCTTCTATCCCTCTACCCTAAGTTTGTTTATGAATATTGATAGAACTCTATCCCTCACTTGCACTCATGCCTGCTTTGCCCTAAATGAAGCTGTGGCAGTGAACAGAGACTGAACGGTGAAATTGGGTGGACAGAATGAACTAAAGCTGGAGGTCTCTTCTCCAGTGTCAGGGGAGCACTGAGTATTGGTTGTTCATGCCACAGGAATGTTGTACGAAAAATACTTTACATCTCACAGAGCAGCGTTCGAAAGCAAAGCGCCGGATTAAAAAGTCGACGTAATCCGTGGCCATTTTGTGTTTGCTCTTTTTATTTTATTTTAACATCACATTTTCACACACCACAAAATGGCGTCCAAATGTTCTCCTGCCAGGCCAGCCATGACGATAATTTCGAGATGTTTTCATTGAATTGAATCCAACAATATCACCTGCAACATATGCCGTAATGGTGACCAACATTTTTATATGGACTATGGAAACACCTTTAAATCAGAAAACACCTTTAAATCAGATTTTATCCACATATTTTTAGCAATTTTAATGGATTTCTACAGCCTTATGTTCATTATAAAGTAGACTACATAAATGTATGACCCATGTACATTAAAATCTCAGTCTCAACTCTATCACAATTTCTGTAATACAAATGTATAATGTTTACTTATCTTTTCATATCTGTGTCTACATTGTTACCATTTTACAGCTTATATTTAAAAAAAAATTAAGGTTTTATGTTATTAAATAAAACATTAACTGCCTGGTATTTCATTAAAGTGAATGGAAACTTAAGGGAGTGGTGAAAGTACTGTATAGCAATGCCCAATGCCGCCTTACCCTAACAACAAACAATGGAACAACAACAGATAGCCTACTACTATAGTCATGAGAAAGCAAGGTTCTTCCCTCCAGCAATTCAATAAACCTTGACTGGAAATAAAAGGTATAAATGTCAAAAAGAGTTAATACACATTTACATAATGGCCAAACTTAAATGTCTGTGGCAGACTGAGACAGTCTAAGTCTTTAAGTACTGTATCTGTACTCTAAGTCAAGCTTTACCAGTTTTCTATACTTAATTATGCGCATAAGCGTCAGCAGCGGTTTAATGTGCCAGTGAGAAAGAGGAGATTGTTGATTCATGCTAGCCTCCCTACACTGGCTTCCTGTCGAGGCAAGGGCTGATTTCAAGGTTTTACTGCTAACCTACAAAGCATTACATGGGCTTGCTCCTACCTAGCTCTCTGATTTGGTCCTGCCGTACATACCTACACGTACGCTACGGTCACAAGACGCAGACCTCCTAATTGTCCCTAGAATTTCTAAGCAAACAGCTGGAGGCAGGTCTTTCTCCTATAGAGCTCCATTTTTATGGAATGTTATGGGTCTGCCTACCCATGTAAGAGACGCAAACTCTGTCTCAACCTTTAAGTCTTTACTGAAGACTCATCTCTTCAGTGGGTCATATGATTGTAGTCTGGCCCAGGAGTGGGAAGGTGAACGGAAAGGCTCTGGAGCAACGAACCGCCCTTGCTGTCTCTGCCTGGCCAGTTCCCCTCTTTCCACTGGGATTCGCTGCCTCTAACCCTATTGCAGGGGCTGAGTCACTGGCTAACTGGGGCTCTTTCATACCATCCCTGGGAGGGGTGCGTCACTTGAGTGGGTTGAGTCACTGATGTGATCTTCCTGTCTGGGCTGGCGCCCCCCCCCCCATTGGGTTGTGCCGTGGCGGAGATCTTTGTGGGCTATACTCAGCCTTGTCTCAGGATGGTAAGTTGGTGGTTGAAGATATCCCTCTAGTGGTGTGGGGCTGTGCTTTGGCAATGTGGGTGGGGTTATATCCTTCCTGTTTGGCCCTGTCTGGGGGTGTCCTCGGATGGGGCCACAGTGTCTCCTGACCCCTCCTGTCTCAGCCTCCAGTATTTATGCTGCAGTAGTTTGTGTCGGGGGGCTAGGGTCAGTTTGTTATATCTGGAGGACTTCTCCTGTCCTATTCGATGTCCTGTGTGAATTTAAGTGCGCTCTCTCTAATTCTCTCTTTCTCTCTCTCTCTCGGAGGACCTGAGCCCTAGGACAATGCCTCAGGACTACCTGACATGATGACTCCTTGCTGTCCCCAGTCCATCTGGCCGTGCTGCTGTTCTGCCTTATTATTATTGTATTATTATTATTATTATTATTATATATAATAATAATTATTATTATTATTATTACCCAAATAAGGGCACTGCGTTCATCCACCTCTGGCCTGCTCGTCTCCCTACCACTGAGGAAGTACAGTTCCCGCTCAGCTCAGTCAAAACTGTTCGCTGCTCTGGCTCCCCAATGGTGGAACAAACTCCCTCACGACGCCAGGACAGCGGAGTCAATCACCACCTTCCGGAGACACCTGAAACCCCACCTCTTTAAGGAATACCTAGGATAGGATAAAGTAATCCTTCTCACCCCCCCCCTTAAAATATTTAGATGCACTATTGTAAAGTGGTTGTTCCACTGGATGTCATAAGGTGAATGCACCAATTTGTAAGTCGCTCTGGATAAGAGCGTCTGCTAAATGACTTAAATGTAATTATTGGACTATGATGGTCATTTATGAACATTTGAACATCTTGGCCATGTTCTGTTATAATCTCCACCCGGCACAGCCAGAAGAGGACTGGCCACCCCACATAGCCTGGTTCCTCTCTAGGTTTCTTCCTAGGTTTTGGCCTTTCTAGGGAGTTTTTCCTAGCCACCGTGCTTCTACACCTGCATTGCTTGCTGTTTGGGGTTTTAGGCTGTTTCTGTACAGCACTTTGAGATATCAGCTGATGTACGAAGGGCTATATAAATACATTTGATTTGATTCATAGCGGCCGACACATTAATACTGATTTTTAATTTAGCCTGAGGGTGTATTTGTATAATTTATGGATCCCTGCCAAAGCAGCAACTACTCTTCCTGGGGTCCAGCAAAATTAAGGCAGTTTAATCAGGAATCAGGGCAGCCTGTTCAATTGAAAGCCTGCTCATTCTCTTAACAACAACTCAATGGATGGTTATTGTTATAAATCAATTCCTCATTCTGAATACTAACCAGAATGTAATGTCAGTGGGATGTGGAAAATGTAGATGGCTATTGGTTTAAACAGTTTACGTCTGGGTTTAAAGCGTTTAAAGCACTGGGAAGGACATATAAAAAAGATAACAATGTGACAAACAACACAATGTCCATTTTAAATATCGCTTAAATACAGAGCACCTTTTAATTTAATGACAGATGAGGAAAACTGACATTTCGGCAAAAGTTCTCTAATCTAGAAACCAGTTCAACACACAAAATTGGTTATCATCCCTGGTTACAGGTAAAAAAAAAAAGATTATTCAGTGATGTATGATGCAACTGACTTGTTAAAATGTCATGCTTTTTTGTCAGTTTATTGAAAAATGCAAATGTTGTACCGAAAAAACGGTGGAGATGTTGAGGGACTCACCTGGACACAAACTGACGGTAAGGCTCGTGCCCGAGACTCGACGACGTCAGGCAGTCGTTTGCCTGCAACCTCTACAAACTCACTTGCATCAAACTTGAAAAGCAATGCATTTCCCTGTTTGGCTGTAGCTAGAAGTGTCGTCTCAAAATCGGCCATTCATTTTAAAGGTGATCACCAGTAAACGGTACGTTTATTTTAGTAATAAGAATTCAACTTATTTTTATTTTTCCAAAATCTGCCAGCTGATGCTAACGTTATCCAAAGCATTTGAACTGGATAGCATGCTAGCACGCTTGGTTTTTGACACCTCTCCCGAGGTATTTAGTTTATGATACCAATTCACGGTGAGTATTCCTGGTAGTGTTATCGGTTGAAAAAATCAGAGTGTTTCATAGATTAACATTTAATTTGTTCGTTTCTGTACACCATTTCTGTTACTTTTTAGCCACTCCGGTTTGTTGTCACTAGTCAAACGCTTGCTACCTCCGCTGTTCTCGGTTACCGTGGTTACTTAGCGAGGACGCGCAGGCTTTCTCATTTACAACAAGCCACTGTAACTCTTCATATCAGTCTACAGCTTTTTATGCCGTTTTACTTGCTTTACTCAGATGCATTTTTGGTGCCTGTTTCTGCAATGGCTTAACATACTGTGTTTATTATTCACCCATATATATAATAATATATATGAATAGGTTTCCTCATCATTTCACCGCCTCTTCCTCTTCAGTAAATACACCCAGGCAAAACCCACTTCAGTGATGAAATCATTCTCATAAAGTAATTCTCCTGACCTCATCCCTGGTCCTGCTGGCAACAACCATCACAAAATGTCTTCTTTGGAGAGGAAGCGTGAGAAACACAGCCCTTTCACCCTGAACCCTGACCCTCGGAGGAAGACCAGCGCAGAGATCGTCACCGAGGCTAGGCACTCTCTGAGGACCCTGCGCACCCAGCGACCTTTTACCCCTCGAGACAACCACAGACAGTTGTTTGGAGAGACCTCTCGAACCCAAGACAGTCGACCTCCCTCTACATTCAGGTTAAGGATCTGGTTAAACACCCTATATTATAACCCCCATAGCAGTAGTCTAGTGTCACATCCATACAGTGTACTGAATGAACATGGTCTTTTTTTCTTCTTTCAGCCTCTACGCTCGGAACTTTGAAGTGCCAGACTCCAGACCGGGTTCTGGAACTCGCCTGTCTCCTCTGGAACATGTGGGTTCTCCTCACTACATTTCATATCCTCACTCTTGTACAGTACATTAATCTGTGTGTATCCTTGTGAACTTGGGGGTCTTGGAAAGCCTTCGTGTATCGTTCTGATCAGCTGAAGACAACACACACTAAATCAGTGTTTGGTCCCTTTAATGATGAAGTAATGTTTATGGCCTACCAGAAGCCCAGGTTGCCAGTGGCCCAGGATGAGGACCCAGATCCCGTCAGCCCCATGGCCCTCCCCAACCCCCCCTCTGACCCCCTGGAGCTGAAGAGGGGGGCGGTGGGTGCGAGGGCACGCCTTTTTAGAGCTGGCTCTCTGACAACACTCCCACCTGTGGCACGGCCAACAGAAGGTAAGGAGAGATGGAGAGAAAGGAAAGAGATGAATAGCGAGGAAAAGGAGGGCTGAGATGTAGTTTTTTGTATTTTATTAGGAAGTCTAAGAAGGGAGAGACAAAATTGCAAAAGCGATGGAGAGATTGGAGGTGATATATACACACACACACACATACATACAGTTGAAGTCGGAAGTTTACCTACACCTTAGCCAAATACGTTTAAACTCACTTTTTTTTAACAATTCCTGACATTTAATCCAAGTAGAAATTCCCTGTTTTAGGTCAGTTCGGATCACTACATTATTAAGAATGTGAAACGTCAGAATAATAGTGGAAAGAATGATTTATTTCAGCTTTTATTTCTTTCATCACATTCCCAGTGGGTCAGAAGTTGACATACACTCAATTAGTATTTGGTAGCATTGCTAAATGTTTCGGGAAGGCTTCCACAAGCTTCCCACAATAAATTGGGTACATTTTGGCACATTCCTCCTGACAGAGCTGGTGTAACTGAGTCGTGTTTGTATACCTGCTTACTTTCACATGCTTTTTCAGTTCTTCCCACAAATGTTCTGTAGGCTTGAGGTCAGGGCTTTTTCATGGCCACTCCAATACCTTGACTTTGCTGTATTTAAGCCATTTTGCCACAACTCATTGTCCGTTTGGAAGACCCATTTTGCGACCAAGCTTTAACTTCCTGACTGATGTCTTGAGATGTTGCTTCAATATATCCACCAAATTCTCCTTCCTCGTGATGCCATCTATTTTTGTGAAGTGCACCAGTCCCTCCTGTAGCAAAGCACCCCCACAACATGATGCTGCCACCCCCATGCTTCACGGTTAGGATGTTGTTGTTCGGCCCTTTTTTCCTCCAAACATAACGATTGTCTTCATGGCCAAAAAGTTCTATGTTTGTTTCATTTCTCCAAAAAGTATGATTTTTGTCCCCATGTGCAATTGCAATCCGTAGTCTGGCTTTTTATGGCGGATTTGGAGCAGTGGCTTCTGAGTTTGAAGGTAAGCCTTGAAATACATCCACAGGTACACCTCAAATGATGTCAATTAACATATCAGAAGCTTCTAAAGCCATGACATAATTTCCTGGAATTTTCCAAGCTGTTTAAAGGCACAAACGTCTGACCCACCGGAATTGTGATACAGTGAATTATAAGCAAAATAGTCTATCTGTAAACAATTGTTGGAAAAATGTCTTGTTTCATGCACAAAGTAGATGTCCTAACTGATTTGACAAAACTATTGTTTTTTGACAAGAAATTTGTGGAGTGGTTGAAAAATGATTTTTTTAATGACTCCAACCTTAGCGTATGTAAACTTCCCACTTCAACTGTATATAGAGAGAGTTGCATGTTAGGGTTTTTTAAAGCAAGGGGGAGATAGGGATGGTTGCAATAAGCAAACCATTAACACTATTATTGTAAGTAAATATCTCAGCGCGTGGCCTGCTAGTCATTTTTTTATTAAACCATGTTTACAGGCAGAAGGCTGGAACAGCACTTCTCCCAAAGGGAAATGAATGGAGCTATTCACAGGAGGACATTATACCTGCTTTACATTACCACTGGCGTGGTTGAGGTGGAAAGCATAATTCACTGTCGCTGGTTGCCTTGGGGTTTAGTCTTCTTTTTTTGCACATTTGCTTGCTGTCATTCCCTACTTACTGTATTATAACGTTTTTGGGAAAAGCTAAAATGACTATAAAATTGGGTTATTTGTACATTTTCTAAAAATCAATTTTCTAATCTTTCACCAAATCAAAACACAATATCTGAAAAGATGGTGAAAACGTTAAGGGGTGTTCAGAATTAACACTAGTCTCCAGTAGCTATAATAGCTCTCAATTGTACTGTGTTTGTAGTAAGGGAGAGTGTAAATTCAGTCTCCAGCCCAGAGCAGAGAGAGCTGTCAGCTAAGGGAAGAGGCATGAGAGCCCTTTATGTTGAGCCTACTGATCGAGAGAGGAGAGACAAGGATAGTGGAGGACCCTCAAAACCTGCCCCACCCAGGACCAATAGTGTAAGGTACTGTATGCCTGTACATTTCTCTACATTTCACCCCTTGTTCTCTCTTTCCTCCATATCCTCGTTTCTTTCTATTCTCGTCTCTTTTTTCCATATTTTTTTTCTTGAATTTTTCTTACTGTTTTACTCACAATGGATTCCATGTCACCAGTACTGCATAGTGGTGAATTATACCTCCTATTCTTACATTTCACATCCCCGGCCCTTGGCCTTCGCCACCCTCTTTGTCACACCTTCAGTGTGTCCAATTCAAAGGACTTTAACTACGCACCCCCACCTCCTCTGCTTTCTCACTCATTTTGGTTCTCAGAATGCCTTCATGTTTATTCAAGGTATT
Source organism: Oncorhynchus gorbuscha (assembly GCF_021184085.1). NCBI lineage: Eukaryota > Metazoa > Chordata > Actinopteri > Salmoniformes > Salmonidae > Oncorhynchus > Oncorhynchus gorbuscha. The sequence continues at coordinate 44,198,493 of NC_060184.1, read as the reverse complement.
TCATGAATTTCTCCTAAGTGTTATAAAATATTATATAACCTTTTAGCTACCCCCATCTAGGCCTAATAAGTCAAACTCATTATTCAGGTCAGGTATCTGTCTTTAAGCAGGATTTCCCAAACTCGGTCCTGGGGCCTCCCATGGGTGCACATTTTGTTTTTGGCCAAGCACTAGACAGCTGACTCAAATAATCTTAGCTGGATGATGGGTTGATTTGAATCAGTTGTGAGTCTGTTGTGTAGTGCTAGTGCAAAACCCAAAACGTGCACCCATGGGAGGCCCCAGGACCGAGTTTGGGAATCCCTGGTTTAAAGGGATCCTAGTTTCCCACCCAAACTACCTTCTCAGCCAAAGCCCTTCTTAATAAAATAGGTCTATCTATCTGTTATCACCATCACTGACTGGTCAGCCTTATACCTCCACAGTCAGTAGAGGCTAGAACACTGTTTCTTTCTACCGACCTCATCAGGAGAATGTCAGTTACGTAGGCATAACTCCAGGCGTGAGGACGGGCCTGTCATTAAAATCCATCCTTTCCATCGATTAGCTATAGCTGCTGGCGAACAACCATTAAACACTTTTACTTAGAAACCAAGATCCCCACAGGTTTACTGAGAACCAAAAATCCAAGCCAGGAATCCTTTTCAGAACTTAGACCAACCCATCTTAGAGAGAGGGGAATGGAAAGCGACAGAAAAGGGAGAGTGAGGGTTTGAGCCAGGGGTGAGAGCGAAGGAGATTGATATAACAAATTGATCTACAGAGTGAACGATTTAAAGTTGGAATGAGTAGTGCATGCTGAAGAAATGGAAAAAAAGTGAGTGAGAGATTAGACATTGGCTGCTTCTTTTTCTCCAATAAGCCTGGGCTTTATAGCTCCAAATGGATGTCTATTAGATTTGGGTGCCCATCTGGGCATGGCTGGCATCAGCATAGCAGTGTTTCTGCTGGGACTGACTGACTGACTGTCTGCTGTCCATTGGCTAGACCCTGCCCAGGCCCAAAGACACAGATGAGATCATGTCTCTAAGAATGCACTATTACACACAGAGGCCCTATTATCATGCCCTAATCCTATCACACAGACCCCATGACCCCTCTCTCCCACTCTCACTCGCTCTCTCTCTCCCTCACTCTTTCTGTCTCTCTCTCTCCATGTGTATTTGTGCATCTCCCTCTTTTTCTCTCTCTCTGAAATGTAGAATAACATTCACCTCTGCTCTCGGGGCTTGTGTTTTATGATCTAGTCTATGCCCTGTGTACCAGCCTCAGTACTGTCCGTAAGTCATCCAATAGATGCTTTAGCCCTTGAGGGAGTTTTAAGTTCCATGGAGAATTGTACTTATAGTAGGGACATTATAGCACTGTCAATATCAATTTGAACATCAATGACAACAAACAGACAGTGAACGGGAACAGTGCAGATTAAAACAGCATGTTATTGTTGTTACTGTCTGTTCTCTAACTGAAACTGACTGGTGAGTAGTCACAGTGACAAAACATGAATGGCTTGAACCACAAAGCTGAGGTCTGAGTTCTTGTTGCAATGGGGACACCAAGTGGTGGCTGAAGGAACTGGTCACATATCTTATTTAACTAGGCAAGTCGGTTAAGAACAAATTCTTATTTTCAATGACGGCCTAGGAACAGTGGGTTAACTGCCTGTTCAGGGGCAGAACGACAGATTGCTATCTTGTCAGCTCTGGGATTCGAACCTTCCAGTTATTAGTCCAACGCTCTAACCACTAGGCTATCCTACCGCCCCATGTATCTAGCAATACAACCAGTCGTTTCCAAACTACAGTATTATGCACTGTGAGTGACCCATCTTTGAAAATGTCTTACATCTCAGTTAACAATAGTTAATCAGCCAAGACCTAACAGGTTCTGAGCCACCATTTTGGTAAAGACCTCTTATGTGTGTTTATGTCAAATTGCAGTGGACTCAGGTTCCATGGTGGTGTTGACTCATCTATTAGACCAGGCGAAGGAACAGGAGCAGGAGCCGGGGCCAGAACAGGTTAGTCCTGATTCACTAAGTGAATACTAGCTTAGTTCAATAGTTTACTGAACCATACAGTTCTAACTGTACGTTAGGATCAATATGTCCAGCAGCGAACCAACAGAGCCTGCGAAGGTAGCCTACACCAGGCCAATTGTTAAACCTATTGTTAAATCTACCATCCAGGTTGGTTGGCTGTAGATGTGTGTGTCACCCTGACTTTGAAGGATGTTTTATTTTATTTGAGCTTAAATCAAAGTCATAGTTGGTTTAATGTCTACATACTGGTTGAGGATATATTAAGCTGCTAAATGAAAAGAACCAAGAATGTAATGTTCATCTCATCTCCAGCATAACCACCTTTTCTTTCCTCAACTGTGAGAGCTTAACAGTGTGTCACACTTTGATCATGCAGGGTGTTGTTGCTGAAAGGCCTCACTCACACACTTTCTGTAAGCAGCAACTAATGGCTGTTGGTCTGTAGTCATCACCACTGTACCAGGCAGCCAGGCATACAGATATGCAAATATTCACACGCACGCAAGTACACACACAAATCAGAGGAACTATAGATGCGAACGGTGACCTTTCATTGCCGGCATTAAACTTCCTTGGAGATCGATTTATTTTAAGAAGCTGAATTTGTGAACTATACTAAGCCCTCTTGCACCAAGTTGAGCTTTGAGGCATTAATTGTCTGTTTTTCTTTCTTCCCTTTTCATCTCCTTGTTTCTGTGTCAGAGTTAGGAACAGAGTTATGCAACGGAGACAGACCAGCCAGCCAGGAGGCTGAGGACGAATCAGTGGTGTGGAATGTTAAGATTTTCCCTCTGTTGCAAGAGCTGGAGTCCATCGCTGCAGGTAGTGTTCTGTTTGCTATGAATGAACCCCAAACAAAAGTACAAACAGATGTTAGTCACATAACATTCTTCTCAATATAGGACAATGATGATTGGACAGTGTTGGATTGCAATTCTTTCCCTAATGCATCTATGTTGTCCTGTACAAAAAGCACTTCTTTCGTAAATGCACAAATAATTTAGACGTTTTTGCGAACTGGGCAGATATTGTGAAAACAGGACTGAAATTAAGTTTATCCTGTGATTTGAATATAGTTTCTCATGTGCTATTCAGCTGATTTCCTTTTCAGGCTAATATGTAAGTTAATAAAAATAGATCAGTGTTGGTAGAAAAACACACACACATGAAAAAAGTTAACACGGAGCCATTTTAACAGTTGAAGAAAGCAAAACAAACTAGTGTTGTGTTTGGCATCCCTTCAGAATTCTCCGAGTTTGACTTTGCAGTCTGATTACTGCAAAATTAATTATAGGTCTGTAAATATTTTAACACTTTTGAAATATTTATTGTACCAAGTACCTCCTGGCTCATGCATTTCAGATTGCCTGTGATATTGCAATATGTTGAGTCGAGTGTGTGGCCAACCTTTCTGGAAAGAGGAAATTGGCCATATTTTTTTAGACAGAAGGAAAACATATATATTTTACCTGGAAAAGCACCCCAACCTCTCTTTTCCTCTCAGTAATATACAGGATGTTAATCATGCATATTCACTGGGGGCCAAATCCTAACATAAGATATGTGTGCATAACTCTGTGTGCATGTGAATAAATAATGCATGTCAGTGGTATATTTGCACAAATACAGTGGGGCAAAACAGTATTTAGTCAGCCACCAATTGTGCAAGTTCTCCTACTTAAAAAAGATGAGGCCTGTCATTTTCATCATAGGTACACTTCAAGAATGACAGACAAAATGAGAAAGAAAAATCCAGAAAATCATATTGTAGGATTTTTTATGAATTTATTTGCAAATTATGGTGTAAAATAAACTTTTGTTATTGACCAAATACTTATCTCAATACTTTGTTATATACCCTTTGTTGGCAATGAGAGGTCAATGTTTTCTGTAAATCTTCACGAGGTTTTCACACACTGTTGCTGGTATTTTGGCCATGCAGATCTCCTCTAGAGCAGTAATGTTTTGGGGCTGTTGCTGGGCAACATGGACTTTCAACTCCCTCCAAAGATTTTCTATGGGGTTGAGATCTGGAGACTGGCTAGGCCACTCCAGGACCTTGAAGTGCTTCTTACGAAGCCACTCCTTCGTTGCCTGGGCGGTGTGTTTGGGATCATTGTCATGCTGAAAGACCCAGCCACGTTTCATCTTCAATGCCCTTGCTGATGGAAGGAGGTTTTCACTCAAAATCTCACGATACATGGCCCCATTCATTCTTTCCTTTACACGGATCAGGCGTCCTGGTCCCTTGGCAGAGAAACAGCCCCAAAGCATGATGTTTCCACCCCCATGGTTCACAGTAGGTATCATGTTCTTTGGATGCAACTCAGCATTCTTTGTCCTCCAAACACGACGAGTTGAGTTTTTACCAAAAAGTTATTTTTTTGTTTCATCTGACCATATTACATTCTCCCAATCTTCTCTGGATCATCCAAATGCTCTCTAGCAAACTTCAGATGGGCCTGGACATGTACTGGCTTAAGCAGGGGGACACGTCTGGCACTGCAGGATCTGAGTTTCTGGTGTCCTTTGACAGCTCTTTGGTCTTGGCCATAGTGGAGTTTGGAGTGTGACTGTTTGAGGTTGTGGACAGGTGTCTTTTATACTGATAACAAGTTCAAACAGGTGCCATTAATACAGGTAACGAGTGGAGGACAGAGGAGCCTCTTAAAGAATAAGTTACAGGTCTGTGAGAGCCAGAAATCTTGCTTGCTTGTAGGTGACCAAATACTTATTTTACTTATTTGCCCCACTATGTCTAAGTTTACATATTTTTCTTAATCATGTGCCTCTCCTCAGGTGGATCCGAGGATGCCGTGGAGCGGCTGTGTGACGCGTGTGACTGTCTCCATGGCGCCCTGGCAGAGCAAGGCATGCTGGGCCGGCGTTGCAGGAAGAGAGCGGGACTTCTTAGGGCGCTGTTCTGCCTCATCGACCTCAATTCCGCACAACTCAACCTGCAGCTCGCCAAACTCACCCTAGAGGTGAGTACAAACAATGTCATCATGATGATTCTATTTTTCCCATCTCTTCCTTGCCCTAATACACAACAGTAGTTTAAACAGACCTGCCCTTAGTTAGCTTTGTTGGGTGACATCCTTAGTACAAAGCAACAGCGTAAAGTTCCTGGCTTATGTGTTAGAATTATTTTTGTCTAATGACTTGTTGTTCAGCTGAACGTCAGTGGAAAAAATCTGCTGAACATCTGTAAACTCATCTTCAAGATCAGCCGCAGTGAGAGCAATGATATCCTCTTCCAGAACAACTCCATCATAGGTAACACATTGACACACTTAACAGTATGTGTGTATAATGTTAATTATATACAGTGCCAGTCAAAAGTTTGGACACCAACTAATTGTATTATTTTCTACATTGTAGAATAGTAGTGAAGACATCAAAACAATGAAATATCATGTAGTAAACAAAGTGTTAAACAAATCAAACTATATTTTATGAGATTCTTCAAAGTAGCCACCATTTACCTTTGACAGCTTTGCACACTCTTGGCATTCTCTCAACCAGCTTCACCTGGAATGCTTCTCCAAGTCTTGAAGGAGTTCCCACATATGCTGAGCACTTGTTGGCTGCTTTTCCTTTACTCTGCGGTCCAACTCATCCCAAACCATCTCAAATGGGTTGAGGTCCGGTGATTTGTGGAGGCCAGGTCATCTGATGCAGCACTCCATCACTCTCCTTCTTGGTTAAATAGCCCTTACACAGCCTGGAGGTGTGTTGGGTCATTGTCCAGTTGAAAAACAAATTATAGTCCCACTAAGCGCAAACAAATCAAATCAAATCAAATTTATTTATATAGCCCTTCGTACATCAGCTGATATCTCAATGTGCTGTACAGAAACCCAGCCTAAAACCCCAAACAGCAAACAATGCAGGTGTAAAAGCACGGTGGCTAGGAAAAACTCCCTAGAAAGGCCAAAACCTAGGAAGAAACCTAGAGAGGAACCGGGCTATGTGGGGTGGCCAGTCCTCTTCTGGCTGTGCCGGGTAGAGATTATAACAGAACATGACCAAGATGTTCAAATGTTCATAAATGACCAGCATGGTCAAATAATAATAAGGCAGAACAGTTGAAACTGGAGCAGCAGCACAGTCAGATGGACTGGGGACAGCAAGGAGCCATCATGTCAGGTAGTCCTGGGGCACGGTCCTAGGGCTCAGGTCCTCCGAGAGAGAGAAAGAAAGAGAGAATTAGAGAGAGCATATGTGGGGTGGCCAGTCCTCTTCTGGCTGTGCCAGGTGGAGATTATAACAGAACGTGGCCAAGATGTTCAAATGTTCATAAATGACCAGCATGGTTGAATAATAGTAAGGCAGAACAGTTGAAACTGGAGCAGGAGCATGGCCAGGTGGACTGGGGACAGCAAGGAGTCCTCATGTCAGGTAGTCCTGGGACATGGTCCTAGGGCCCAGGCCAGTTGAAACTGGAGCAGCAGCATGGCCAGGTGGACTGGGGACAGCAAGGAGTCATCATGTCAGGTAGTCCTGGGGCATGGTTCTAGGGCTCAGGTCCTCCGAGAGAGAGAAAGAAAGAGAGAAGGAGAGAATTAGAGAACGCACACTTAGATTTACACAGGACACCGAATAGGACAGGAGAAGTACTCCAGATAAACAAACTGACCCTAGCCCCCCGACACATAAACTACTGCAGCATAAATACTGGAGGCTGAGACAGGAGGGGTCAGGAGACACTGTGGCCCAATCCGAGGACACCCCCCGGACAGGGCCAAACAGGAAGGATATAACCCCACCCACTTTGCCAAAGCACAGCCCCCACACCACTAGAGGGAAATCTTCAACCACCAACTTACCATCCTGAGACAAGGCCGAGTATAGCCGACAAAGATCTCCGACACGGTACAACCCAAGGGGTGGGGGGGGGAACCCAGACAGGCCGACCACAACAGTGAATCAACCCACCCAGGTGACGCATCCCCCCCCGCAAACCAGATGGTATGGCGTATTGCTGAAAAATGCTGTGGTAGCCATGCTGGTTAAGTGTGCCTTTTTAATTCTAAATAAATCACAGACAGTGTCACCAGCAAAGCACCATCATACCTCCTCCTCCATACTTCACTGTGGGAACCCCACATGCAGAGATAATCCGTTCACCTACTCAAGTCTTCCTTTCCTGTGGCAGTCCTTATGAGAGCCAGTTTCATCATAGTGCTTGATGGTTTTTGCGACTGCACGTTCAAAGTTCTCAAACTTTTACAGATTGACTGACCTTCATGTCTTATTAAATTTGTAAGTCGCTCTGGATAAGAGCGTCTGCTAAATGACTTAAATGTAAATGTAAATGTAAATAATGATGGACTGTCGTTTATTTGCTTATTTGAGTTGTTCTTGCCATAATATGTAAAAGACCATCTTCTGTATACCACCCCTACCTTGTCACAACACAACTGATTGGCTCAAACGGATTAAGAAGGAAAGAAATTCCACAAAGTAACTTTTAACAAGGCACACTTGTTAATTTAAATGCATTCCAGGTGACTACCTCATGAAACTGATTGAGAGAATGCCAAGCTGTGATCGAGGTAAAGGGTTGCTACTTTGAAGATTCTCAAATATAAAATATATTTTGATTTGTTTAACAATGTTTGGGGTTACTGCCTGATTCAATGTGTTATTTCATAGTTTTGATGTCTTCACTATTATTCTACAATGTAGAAAATAGTAAAAATTAAGAAAAACCCTGGAATGAGTAGGTACGGTATGTCCAAACTTTTGGTTGTTACTGTATGTTTGAATGTTGTTTTTACCTGTGTAAGGTTGTATTAAAAGCAGCTCGTGTTGTGAGGTTGGAGTGATGTGTGTTAACAAGTGTGTGTGTGTGTGACTTTGTATTATGTCCAGATTCGCTGCTGTGTATGCTGCGCTGTGAGGATGTGTGTGTGTCTGGGGAGGCTGTGTTGTACTGTGTGGGCACTCTGAAGTTCCTCTCAGGGAACTCTGCCCTCCTCAGGCTCCTATTGGCCAAGGACTGTGTGGGTGTGGCCACCCTGCTCATACAGAAGCTCCACCCACTGTCCCAACCTGACCACACTCAGTTCACCATCGGAGGACACATCCATGTACAGGTGAGATTGTAGAAGATACCCCGAACCAGTTACATAAACACTATGGTAAAGGCCCGGTAGAGCTGACTCCAAATCAGTCAAAGGCAGTTTTTTTAGCTAAGTTCCTCGACATTTGAAGAACAGCTGGACAGTTAACTTTTCAGTTGAAGTTTTTAAAAAACGTAACAAAGCAAAACATTAAAAGGAACAAAATGTGAAATATTCCGTTTTAAGGAACTTCTCATTTCTGGTGATGGTAACTTTTTAATTGTCCTATTCCTGCTATTAGGAATTATGCTTTTGTTTCTGTCTGCTGCTCCATAATATTCTGATTTGTTCGGACCATAACACACACAGCTCTGCTCCACAGTACAGTATGTTTCATTCTATAGAAAATCACTACTTCCATCTTCAATCTGATTAACTGATTAAGATAACATCCTGAGTTAGAGTTTAGCAGATGATTTGATATGAAACGATACGCAGCGGCCTGTCTGGCTGCTTGTTATGCTGTTGGTAGTCAGAGGGAACTGAGAGTGTTGTCATTTCAGCGCTACTGCTGGCAACGCTCTGTGTAGTGTTGGAAATCAAATCAAATGTATTTATATAGCCCTTCGTACATCAGCTGATATCTCAAAGTGCTGTACAGAAACCCAGCCTAAAACCCCAAACAGCAAGCAATGCAGGTGTAGAAGCACGGTGGCTAGGAAAAACTCCCTAGAAAGGCCAAAACCTAGGAAGAAACCTAGAGAGGAACCAGGCTATGTGGGGTGGCCAGTCCTCTTCTGGCTGTGCCGGGTGGAGATTATAACAGAACATGGCCAAGATGTTCAAATGTTCATAAATGACCAGCATGGTCGAATAATAACAAGGCAGAACAGTTGAAACTGGAGCAGCAGCACAGTCAGGTGGACCGGGGACAGCAAGGAGTCATCATGTCAGGTAGTCCTGGGGCATGGTCCTAGGGCTCAGGTCCTCCGAGAGAGAGAAAGAAAGAAAGAATTAGAGAGAGCATGTGTGGGGTGGCCCGTCCTCTTCTGGCTGTGCCAGGTGGAACTGAGAGTGTTGTCATTTCAGCGCTACTGCTGGCAACGCTCTGTGTAGTGTTGGAAATCATTTTCCTTCACGATAGAGTCATTTATAGGGTCTTTGAATAACTTCCGCTCCTTCTGTCAAAAAGGTTGAAGATTACTGGAGATATTGTTACATCAGGTGCAACTGGCAAAGACCATCTACAATAAATCATCAGTTCTCTTGGTTCCGCTCTCATCACCATTGCCTCACATGCTCTCTCGCTCTTTCTCTCTCCACTTCTGACCCTTGCAGTTGACAGCAACCCTGAGGAACCTGGCTGACCTCCCCGAGTCCCGCCCCCTTTTCATCTCCCACGGCACCCTGGCAGAACTGTGCCTGGTGCTGCGCCATCACCACGGAGACCAGGACATCTGCACCAACATTGCCAGGGTGTTCAGGTAACACACACACACACTGTACATCTAAAACCTCTCAAAAGTTATATTCAACTGTTTCATTGAGGGTGGCACAGTACAGTCCTCATGCCATTGGACATGGTGCATGTTGTGTATTTCTTTTTAGTCTGTAAACATGAAGTGATGGTTAAATATGTCTCAAAGACTTTTCCCAACTTCATCAGCCACTCTGAACTGTTATTCCTCATTAAAAAAAAAACACATTTACAGTTCATCCTATCTTATAATATGAATGAACAGTTCACTATCTCAGCGAATGATTATAAAACCATGTAGCACTCCCTATTTCCACACCTAATGCCAATAAAACCAATCCCTCTAGTAAAACAGTCCAGTGAGAGTCTATCTGGTCAGTGTTATTTATTGTCCCTCTGTCTGTCCTCCAGTAAACTGTCCTCCTACTCTGAGTGCTGCCTGGTTCTGGCCCAGACCCCGGGCTGCTACACACTATTTATAGAACTGTTGAGCAAACACCAGTGGAAACAGGTGAGCCCTGTGTGTGTACTGTGGTATAGGAAGCAGATTAGCCTATTCACTCCCAGTGTTTATACTGTTCATCGACTAAGCCTGTTTACCTTGAGCAAGTTGTTTATGTACTCCAAGTCCCAGTACATTTACAGCAGTGTGTGTGTGCTTTGACTTTAATCAGCGTCCCAGGAGAAATTGAGGAAGTCATCCTGCCCTTCCTCAGGGAGACTGGGTGGGGAGGATCTAAATCACCCAGGGAATAAACAACACACAGCAGGGTAGCTAACACACACACACACACACACACACACACACACACACACACACACACACACACACACACACACACACACACACACACACACACACACACACACACACACACACACACACACACACACACACACACAGTGGGCACACACATGCTAGACACAGTAGATATCCCCCATTAATACACATAGACACACGGTTGATCACATTGTGTCCTGAATAGCCCTTTGACAGGACAGCCTGTACAGTACAGTACAGCCCAGTCCATCCCAGCCACACTTGCCAGTCAGCCCAGCCAGGACTAGGGTAACTCTAGGGCAACGGGAAGGATGTTTGTGACACCCATTTTAGGGGAGGGGCGGTGTGCGTTTGAGAAACAAACGTGGTGGTATACGTTTTCTTCTGCTTTTGAGGTAATTTGTTGGTCTTTGTCGTTGTGGTAGGGGAGAAATTGTAAATGAATGTAATGCCATATCTGATGGGAGAAATGACTGTATTATTCTCTGTAACCAAGGTATGTGTTTATGTGGATCACACACACACACACACACACACACACACACACACACACACACACACACACACACACACACACACACACACACACACACACACACACACACACACACACACACACACACACACACACACACACACACACACACACACACACACTACACTGAAACACATTCAAGGCCCCTCCCTCTGTCTCCCCTCCACACAGGACCTGGTGGTGCGTCTGCTCTTCACTCTGGGTAACCTAACGTCTCGGAGCAGTGAGGCCAGAAAGCACCTCTTCACGGCTGAGGGATGTATGTCCGTGCTCCTGGGGCTCTACCACACCTACCACGGGAGGTGGGACCCACCGCCCGCACACACACCCCGCACACCTCCAGCCAGGGACACCTGTAACCCCTGCACCCCTTTCTTGGGATGGTGGGAGAGCAAGGACGTGCTGGTGAAGCTGGTCAGGGTACTGGCTAATATGTCCATCCACCCTGCAGTGGGACCGACCCTGGCAGCTAACACAGACCTAATACATTACCTGCTGAACACACTGGGTAAGTTTCAGCACTTTGAGGGTAATGTAAGGCTGAAATATGACCCCATAATCTTCTCATAACATCGCCATAATGTTCTCATAATGTCTCCATAACATTACCATAATGATCCTATAACATCCCCATAATGTTCCCATCTCCATAGTGTCCCTGGTTGTACTGAATCTTTCTATTCACTAGGGTCAGTTAGTTAGCTAACTAGCTAGCTAGCGCTCAAGACAGTAGTACATTATTTGTTTAACCCTTAGGTGCTCCGTCACCAGATGAATAAAAATGTGCAAACCCTTTATAATGTAAAACTCTGTACAGTCAGTCCTTCTTTGGTACCACAGCTTCCTGTGTGCTGGGAACAAGTGGCAAATATCTAACACCTATTTCATTTTTCCATTCTAGCCTTCGTTCTTTCGATATTTTTTGTGCACGTCCTTTTTCAGTTTGGGTCCATTTGCAGAAAAGAGCCAGAGAGAGCAGAATGTTCTGTTCTCTTGAGAGCCTGGGGTTGGTTCTTGTGAAACTCCTAGGTGGTTAGAATGGTTTCAGGACTGACTGACTGGTATAGGCCATGTTCAGGTGGGTGTGAAATTCTTAGTTTCTCAACTGTGAGCTCTTATCTTCCACCTCCCTCCCACACACTGTACGTGACTGGGTATGGGGAGATGGAGAGAGAATGACAGAGAGAAATAGAGGGCCATATGCAGATGGTGGTAAAGACAAAGGTATGGACATTTGAAGAAAGAGAGGGTGAGTGTGAAACCAAGTAAAGAAAGAATGGGAAAAATAGCAAAACAGAAAGTAGATTGTGAGAGCCAGACAGACCGAAGAGATCCGCACTGGCTGTGGACATAAGTCAGGCATTTCAATAATATCCTGTTTTAATCACAGTTTATGATGCATGCTGCTTTACATTTAGAGAGAGGAGGAGAAATTCTCCACCACACTAAAGGGCCTTTCCAATCAGACCCAGAAACGAAACACACACTATGATGCAGGCACTCAGTACGACCGCAATATCTGTGATATACAGAATGACCGAATAAGCAACATCTGCTTCAAAATCCAGAACACATTCTGTTTTCAACCGCTTGCATCTTTTTAAAATGTTCTGCACAAGTTTGTTGGAAATGATACCCACATTTATTGGGTACATTTCCTGCAGATAACATGTAGCTAAGTGAATTTTTCATATTTAATAGTTACTATTTTCACACGTTTTACTATAACTGCCTTCATTTGACCTATATATTCTGTTCTTGCTGTTCTGCAAGAACAACAGATCTTTTTTCTACAGTAAATGCATCCAATGTTTTAATTCTCCCTGCTGTAAAGTGTGTGTGTGTGTGTGTGTGTGTGTCAGAGCTCAGGTCCATGCAGGAAAGTGAGGAGCTTCTGGTGAACGTGGCTGCCACCATCAACAACCTGTCCTTTTATCAGGAAGACAGCTCAGTGGTCAGAAACAGAGGACTCACTGTTGCCAAGTGTAAGAGAGTGAGAGTGTGTTTGTGCGTGTGTGGAAGTTTACATACACCTTAGGCAAATATATTTAAACTCAGTTTTCCACAATTCCTGACATTTAATTCTAGTAAAAAATCCCTTTCTTAGGTCAGTTAGGATCACCACTTTATTTTAGGACTGTGAAATGTCAGAATAGTAGAAGAGAGAATGGTTTATTTCAGCTTTTATTTCTTTCACATTCCCAGTGGGTCAGAAGTTTATATAGTTTATATAGTTTTCGGTAGCATTGCCTTTAAAATTTTTAACTTGGGTCAAATGTTTCGGGCAGCCTTCCACAAGCTTCCCACAATAAGTTGAATTTTGTCCCATTCCTCCTGACAGAGCTCAGGTTTGTAGGCCTCCTTGCTCACACAAGCTTTTTCAGTTCTGCCCACAAATGTTCTACAGGATTGAGGTCAGGGCTTTGTGATGGCCACTCCAACACCTGAACTTTGTTGTCCTTAAGCCGTTTTGCCACAACTTTGGAAGTATGCTTGGGGTCGTTGTCCATTTGGAAGACCCATTAGCGACTAAGCTTTCACTTCCTGACTGATGTCTTGAGATGTTGCTTCAATATATCCACATAATTTCCCTTCCTTGTGATGCCATCTATTTTGTGAAGTGCACCAGTCCTTTCTGCAGCAAAGCACCCCCACAATATGATGCTGCACCCCCGTGCTTCACGGTTGGGATGTTGTTCTTTTGGCTTGCAAGCCTACCCCTTTTTCCTCCAAACATAACGAAAGTCATTATGGCCTAACTGTTCTATTTTTGTTTCACCAGACCAGCGGACATTTCTCCAAAAAGTACGATCTTTGTCCCCATATGCAGTTGCAAACCGTAGTCTGGCTTTTTTATGGCGGTTTTGGAGCAGTGGCTTCTTCCTTGTTGAGCGGCCTTTAAGGTTATGTCGATATAGGACTTGTTTTACTGTGGATATAGATGCTTTTGTACACGTTTCCTCCAGCATCTTCACAAGGTCCTTTGCTGTTGTTCTGGGATTGATTGCACTTTTCGCACCAAAGACAGTCTCTTTCCTGAGCGGTATGATGGCTGCGTGGTCCCTTGGTTTTCATACATGTGTACTATTGTTTGTACAGATGAACATGGTACCTTCAGGCGTTTGGAAATTGCTCCCAAGGATGAACTAGACTTCTGGAGGTCTACATTTATTTTCTGAGAACTTGGCTTATTCCTTTTGATTTTCCCATGATGTCAAGCAGAGGCACTGAGTTTTGAAGGTAGACCTTGAAATACATCCACAGGTACATCTCCAATTGAATCAAATGATGTCAATTAGCCTAACAGAAGCTTCTACAGCCATGACATCTTTTCAGAAATGTTCCAAGCTGTTTAAAGGCACAGTCAACTTGGTGTATGTAAACTTCTTACCCACTGGAATTGTGGTCCAGTGAAATAATCTGTCTATAAACAGTTGTTGGAAAAATTACTTGTCATGCACAAAGTAGATGTCCTAACCTACTTGCCAAAACTATAGTTTGGTGACAAGAAATTTGTTGAGTGGTTGTAAAAATGAGTTTTAATGACCTAAGTGAATGTAAACTTCTGACTTCAACTGTATATACAGTGGAGCAAAAAAGTTTAGTCAACCACCAATTGTGCAAGTTCTCCACTTAAAAAGATGAGAGAGGCCTGTAATTTTCATCATAGGTACACTTCAAGTATGGCAGACAAAAAGAGAAAAAAAAAATTGAGAAAATCACATTGAAGGATTTTTAATTAATGTATTTGCAAATTATGGAGGAAAGGTCACCTACTTTGGTCACCTACAAAAAAAGCAAGATTTCTGGCTCTCACAGACCTTCTTTAAGAAGCTCCTCTGTCCTCCATTCGTTACCTGTATTAATGGCACCTGTTTGAACTTGTTATCAGTATAAAAGACACCTGTCTACAACCTCAAACAGTCACACTCCAAACTCTACTATGGCCAAGACCAAAGAGCTGTCAAAGGACACCAGAAACAAAATTGTAGACCTGCACCAGGCTGCAAAGACTGAAACTGCAATAGGTAAGCAGCTTGGTTTGAAGAAAAATAACTGTGGGAACAATTATTAGGAAATGGAAGACATATAAGACCACTGATAATATCCCTCGATCTGGGGCTCCACGCAAGATCTCACCCCGTGGGGTCAAAATTATCTCACCCCGTGGGGTCAAAAATCCCAGAACCACACGGGGTGACCTAGTGAATGACCTGCAGAGAGCTGGGACCAAAGTAACAAAGCCTACCATCAGTAACACACTACGCCGCCAGGGACTCAAATCCTGCAGTGCCAGACGTGTCCCCCTGTTTAAGCCAGTACATGTCCAGGCCCGTCCGAAGTTTGCTAGAGAACATTTGGATGATCCAGAAGAAGATTGGGAGAATGTCACATGGTCAGATGAAACCAAAATATAACTTTTTGGGTAAAACTCAACTCGTCGTGTTTGGAGGACAAAGAATGCTGAGTTGCAGCCAAAGAACACCATACCTACTGTGAAGCATGGGGGTGGAAACATCATGCTTTGGGGCTGTTTTTCTGCAAAGGGACCAGGACGACTGAACCGTGTAAAGGAAAGAATGAATGGGGCCATGTATCGTGAGATTTTGAGTGAAAACCTCCTTCCATCAGCAAGGACATTGAAGATGAAACGTGGCTGGGTCTTTCAGCATGACAATGATCCCAAACACACCCCCCGGGCAACGAAGGAGTGGCTTCGTAAGAAGCATTTCAAGGTCCTGGAGTGGCCTAGCCAGTCTCCAGATCTCAAACCCATAGAAAATCTTTGGAGGGAGTTGAACGTCCGTGTTGCCCAGCAACAGCC
Source organism: Oncorhynchus gorbuscha (assembly GCF_021184085.1). Lineage (NCBI taxonomy): Eukaryota > Metazoa > Chordata > Actinopteri > Salmoniformes > Salmonidae > Oncorhynchus > Oncorhynchus gorbuscha. Next base: position 44,182,766 of record NC_060184.1, on the reverse strand, counting down.
TCAAAACATCACTGCTCTAGAGGAGATCTGCATGGAGGAATGGGCCAAAATACCAGCAACAGTGTGTGAAAACCTCGTGAAGACTTACAGAAAGCGTTTGACCTCTGTTATATACCCTTTGTTGGCAATGACAAAGTATTGAGAAACTTTTGTTATTGACCAAATACTTATTTTCCACCATAATTTGCAAATAAATTCATTTAAAAAACCTACAATGTCATTTGATTTTCCCATGATGTCAAGCAGAGGCACTGAGTTTTGAAGGTAGACCTTGAAATACATCCACAGGTAGTGAAAATGATGAAAATTACAGGCCTCTCTCATCTTTTTAAGTGGGAGAACTTGCACAATTGGTGGCTGACTAAATACTTTTTTGCCCCAGTGTGTGTGTGTGTGGCTGTTTTTTGTATGCTAGGCCTAAGTGTTTGTGTGGCTGTGGTGTCTCTTTTTATATTTACTGTCTCACTCCCTTGCTCTCTCCCTCCCCCCCGCTCTTTCTCCATTCCTCCCTCCCTCTATCTCTCTGTAGTGTTGTTGAAGCTGCTCCTCAGCTCCAGTATTGATGGGATGCTGGAGGCCACGCATGTGTTTGGCAACCTGTCCCAGTCCAGGGAGGTTTGTGACTTCATCATACAAAACAACGGTGTGTATATGCGTACACACAGTGCCTTGCGAAAGTATTCGGCCCCCTTGAACTTTGTGACCTTTTGCCACATTTCAGGCTTCAAACATAAAGATATAAAACTTTTTTTTGTGAAGAATCAACAAGTGGGACACAATCATGAAGTGGAACGACATTTATTGGATATTTCAAACTTTAACAAATCAAAAACTGACATATTGGGCGTCACTTTCAGTGCAGCAAACTCTCTCCAGAAGTTCAGTGAGGATCTCTGAATTATCCAATGTTGACCTAAATGACTAATGATGATAAATACAATCCACCTGTGTGTAATCAAGTCTCCGTATAAATGCACCTGCAATGTGATAGTCTCAGAGGTCCGTTAAAAGCGCAGAGAGCATCATGAAGAACAAGGAACATACCAGGCAGGTCCGAGATACTGTTGTGAAGAAGTTTAAAGCTTGATTTGGATACAAAAAGATTTCACAAGCTTTAAACATCCCAAGGAGCACTGTGCAAGCGATAATATTGAAATGAAAGGAGTATCAGACCACTGCAAATCTACCAAGACCTGGCCGTCCCTCTAAACTTTCAGCTCATACAAGGAGAAGACTGATCAGAGATGCAGCCAAGAGGCCTATGATCACTCTGGATGAACTGCAGAGATCTACAGCTGAGGTGGGAGACTCTGTCCATAGGACAACAATCAGTATATTGCACAAATCTGGCCTTTATGGAAGAGTGGCAAGAAGAAAGCCATTTCTTAAAGATATCCATAAAAATTGTTGTTTAAAGTTTGCCGCAAGCCACCTGGGAGACACACCAAACATGTGGAAGAAGGTGCTCTGGTCAGATGAAACAAAAATTGAACTTTTTGGCAACAATGCAAAACGTTATGTTTGGCGTAAAAGCAACACAGCTCGTCACCCTGAACACACCATCCCCACTGTCAAACATGTTGGTGGCTGCATCATGGTTTGGGCCTGCTTTTCTTCAGCAGGGACAGGGAAGATGGTTAAAATTGATGGAAAGATGGATGGAGCCAAATACAGGACCATTCTGGAAGAACCTGATGGAGTCTGCAAAAGACCTGAGACTAGGACGGAGATTTGTCTTCCAACAAGAAAATGATCCAAAACATAAAGCAAAATCTACAATGGAATGGTTCAAAAATAAACATATCCAGGTGTTAGAATGGCCAAGTCAAAGTCCAGACCTGAATCCAATCAAGAATCTGTAGAAAGAACTGAAAACTGCTGTTCACAAATGCTCTCCATCCAACCTCACTGAGCTCTAGCTGTTTTGCAAGGAAGAATGGGAAAACATTTCAGTCTCTCGATGTGCAAAACTGATAGACATACCCCAAGCGACTTACAGCTGTAATCGCAGCAAAGTATTAACTTAAGGGGGCTGAATAATTTTGCACGCCCAATATTTCAGTTTTTGATTTGTTAAAAAAGTTGGAAATATCGAAAAAATGTCTTTCCACTTCATGATTGTGTCCCACTTGTTGTTGATTCTTCACAAAAAAATACAGTTTTATATCTTTATGTTTGAAGCCTGAAATGTGGCAAAAGGTCGCAAAGTTCAAGGGGGCCGAATAGTTTCGCAAGGCACTGTACACACACACAGTGGAGTGAAATGGGGATATGTGTCATGCTCTATTGACGCCTGTTAGACTAAATAAAGGTTGTGCTTTAGGTATTGTATTCTGTGAATACACATGCAGAGCATGCACACGCATGAAATAGAAACCTTTTTCCCCAGATAAACACTGACGCTAAAAGCCTCACCTGTGTTGTACCCCAACCCCTCTTAACCTCTTCTCTCCCTGTCTCCCCCAGTGTACCAATTTATGGTGACTTTGTTGGACTCTAAGAGCCCAGATGTGTGTTTCTCAGCCTGTGGGGTCCTCACTAACCTGGCCCTGAACCCCCCCAGCAGAACCACCCTCACACAGGAGGGAGCACACACCAAGTAAGGAGCACACACAGGAACTTGGAATGATATTAGAGTACTGTATGTGGTCATTTTACTAGGTCTTAACCCCAGTACCACCTTTATGATGCTAAAACATGTTAATTAAGACCTGGTGCTTTTAAGACTCAGTGTAGGCTACTTTACTTGATCTACTAGCCTCTTTTTTTTATTTTTTATTATGTTAATTGAGATTTTTGATAGAATACATTTGATATAATATCTGTTGTAGAGCCTCCCGAGTGGCGCAGGCATTGCATTGTGGTGTTGTGACTTCACTCCAGCCTGGGGTTCGATTCGGTCATTACCGGCCGTGATCGGGAGTCCCATAGGGCTGTGTACAATTGGCCCAGCGTCGTCTGGGTTAGGGGAGGGTTTGGCCGGGGGGCTCATTGCGCTCTAGCGACTCCTTGCAGCGGGCCGGGCGCCTGCAGGCTGACTTCGGTCGTCAGTTGACCTTCATCTCTCTCTCTCTCTCTCTCTCTCTCTCTCTCTCTCTCTCTCTCTCTCTCTCTCTCTCTCTCTCTTTTATTTATATATATCACAAAATTGGGGAGAAAAAATAAATAATATATTACCAGTCAAAAGTGTGGACTAGGGTTGCAAAGGGCCAGAAACTTTCCAGTTAATTTTCCATGGGAAGTTAAGCCCTGGAATTTTGCTAAAATTCATCAAAAAAGTTAACTTATGACAGTGAACCTTTTTTTGTGGGATACACGTAAGTAAATTCTAGGTCTTGTGGCATATTTTGGTTAAACTATACACAATTCAATGAAATTGCAACAACCCTCTGCATGCACAGTGCATTCTTCCATCACATGTTCAGTGTACCTTTCCATCACATGTACAGATGATTCTCAAGATCTTGCACACTAATGAGATTCTATTGAGCCCACACTACTACACTGTCTGAGGACTACATCCTTTCTGGTAAGTTTTGATAACAATACTGGGTGGGGTGAATATATTTTATATGACAACGAGCCATCTCAAACAAGGTTGGAAAGTGACAATGAAGATTAGGCCTTGGGGTCTGTTCAAGAGGTGGACATTGAGGAGGTCCAGGGAGAAGACATGGAAGCCTGAGAGGAAGACAACCAAAGCTTTAGTTTCTAGACAATCATTTTACAGATGTATGTTAAATGTTTTTGGGAGATGTGATGGATCATTCAATATTCCCTTTATTTTGTTGTTCAGTGAAATCATCCCATGTGATGAGTCAACTCACTTAATTAAAGTTCAATTTGTAACTAAATAGTTATTTATATTGGAAAGATGTAATCATTTGCGATTATCTCTACATATGATAAGGTAAACGGTTTATGTCAACCCCTTGGTGTATTCCCTATTTTGCTGCATTTACAACCTGTAATTTAAATGAATTTGGATTTAGATTTCATGTAATGGACATACACAAAATAGTCCAAAAAATTCTACAAAAAAATTGAAGTGGTGCGTGCATATGTATTCATCCCTTTGCTAAGAAGCCCCTAAATAAGATCTGGTGCAACCAATTACCTTCAGAAGTTAAATAAAGTCCCCCTGTGTGCAATCTAAGTGTCACATGATCTGTCACATGTCCTGTTCTGAACGGCCCCAGAGTCTGAAACACCGCTAAGCAAGGGGCACCAGCAAGCAAGTGGCACCATGAAGACCAAGGAGCTCTCCAAACAGGTCAGAGACAAAGTTGTGGAGAAATACAGATCAGGGTTGGGATATAAAAAAATATCAGAAACTTTGAACATCCCATGGAGCACCATTTAAATCCATGATTAAAAAATGTAAAGAATATGGCACCACAACAAACCTGCCATGAGAGGGCCACCCACCAAAACTCACGGACCAGACAAGGGGGGCATTAATCAGAGGCAACAAAGAGACCAAAGATAACCCTGAAGGAGCTGCAAATCTCCACAGCGGAGATTGGAGTGTCTGTCCATAGGTCCACTTTAAGCCATACACTACAGAGCTGGGCTTTACATAAGAGTGGGCAGAAAAAAGCCATTGCTTAAAGAAAAAAATAAGTGGTATGACTTAAAGATTGCTGTACACCAGCGGAACCCATCCAACTTGAAGGAGCTGGGCAGTTTTGCCTTGAAGAATGGGCAAAACTCTCAGTGGCTAGATGTGCCAAGCTTATAGAGACATACCCCAAGAGACTTGCATCTGTAATTGCTGCAAAAGGTGGTTCTACACAGTATTGACTTTGGGGCGGGGGGTTATGAATAGTTATGCACTCTCAAGTTTTCAGTTTTTTTGTGTTATTTCTTCTTTGTTTCACAATTAATTAATATTTTGCATCTTCAAAGTGGTAAATCAAATGTCAGGGCTTTGTGATGCCACAACTTTGGAAGTATGCTTGGGGTCATTGTCCATTTGGAAGACCCATTTGCGACCATGTTGTGTAAATCAAATGATACAAACGCCCCAAAAATCAATTTTAATTCGACATTGTAAGGCAACAAAATAGGAAAAATGCGGTGAATACTTTTTCAAGCCACTGTACATTTTAAATGGTATTAATATTAATTTGCATATACAGTTGAAGTCAGAAGTGTACATACACCTTAGCCAAATACATTTAAACTCAGTTTTTCACAATTCTGGACTTTTAATCCAAGTAAAAATTCCCTTTCTTAGGTCAGTTAAGATCACCACTTTATATTAGGAATGTGAAATGTCAGAATAATAGTAGAGAGAATTATTTATTTCAGCTTTTTTCTTTCATCACTTTCCCAGTGGGTCTGAAGTTTACATACGCTCAATTAGTATTTGGTAGCATTGCCTTTAAATTGTTTAACTTGGATCAAACGTTTTGGGTAGCCTTCCACAAGCTTTCCACAATAAGTTGGGTGAATTTTGGCCCATGGTGTAATTGAGTCAGGTTTGTCTGCCTCCTTGCTCGCACACGTTTTATTCAGTTCTGCCCAGACATTTTCTATGGGATTGAGGTCAGGGCTTTGTGATGGCCACTCCAATACCTGACCTTTGTTGTCCTTAAGCCATTTTGTCACAACTTTGGAAGTATGCTTTGGGTCATTGTCCATTTGGAAGACCCATTTGCGACCAAGCTTTAACTTCACTAGGGTAGGGGGCAGCATTCGGAATTTTGGATGAAAAGCGTGCCCAAATTAAACTGCCTGCTACTCAGGCCCAGATAGGATATGCATATAATTAGTCTATTTGGATAGAAAACACACTAAAGTTTCCAAAACTGTTAAAATAATGTCTGAGTATAACAGAACCGATATGGCAGGTGAAAACCTGAGGAAAATCCAACCAGGAAGTACTATTATTTTGAAAGGCTGTTTTTCCATTGAAAGCCTATCCACCATACAAAGACTTAGGACCCAGTTCACGAGCTCTGTGGCTTCCTCTACACATGGCCAGTCTTTAGGCATTGTTTCACGCTTTTACTCTGAAAAACGAGGGAGATACAGCAGTATCAATCAGTGGCCAGTGGAAATTTCCATTCATCAGCCATATGCCTGATCGGGAACATGCCTTTCTTTCCTATTGATGAAGCTTTTGTCCGGTTAAAATATTATTGATTCTTTATGACAAAAAACAACCGTAGGATTGATTTTAAACATTGTACTTTTTTACAACTTTTTGTCTGGACTTAGTGCACACGCCTTAAGCATTCGGATTACTGGACAAAATGCGTGACCAAAAAGGAGGTATTTGGTCATAAAGAGGGACATTATAGAACATAACAAACATTTATCGTCTAACATGGAGATCTGGGAGTGCCACCAGATGAAGATCATCAAAGGTAAGTGATCCATTGTAATGCTATTTATGACGTTTGTGACACTCTCCTTGGCTGGAAAATGGCTGTGTGGGTTTCTGTGGCTAGGTGCAAAATGACTTGTGTCATGCACAAAGTAGATGTCCTAACCAACTTGCCAAAACTATAGTTTGTTAACAAGACATTTGTGGAGTGGTTGAAACACTTAGTTTGGAGTCATTAAAACTAATTCATGTAAACTTCCGACTTCAACAGTATTTCTGTTAATTACCATATATTCCAGTTAATTCCCACGGAAAATTTCCACCTCTGAATATTCCCCAACATGTGCAACCCTAGTGTGGACACACCGATTCATTCAAGGGTTTTTCTTTATTTTTGCTATTTTCTACGTTGTATAATAATAGTGAAAGACAGCAAAACCATGAAATAATCATGTAGTAACCAAATAAGTGTTAAACAAATCAAAATGTATTTTATATATGAGATTCTTCAAAGTAGCCAACCTTTGCCTTGATAACAGCTTTTCACATTCTTGGCATTCTCTCAACCAGCTTCATGAGGTAGTCACCTGGAATGTTTTTCCAACAGTCTTGAAGGAGTTCCCACATATGCTGAGAACTCGTTGGCTGCTTTTCCTTCACTATGTGGTCCAACTCATCCCAAATCATCTCAATTGGGTTGAGGTCAGGTGATTGTGGAGGCCAGGTCATCTGATGCAGCACTCAATCACTCCCCTATGTCAAATAGCCCTTATACAGCCTGGAGGTATGTTTTGGGTCCTGTTGAAAAACAAATGATAGTCCCACTGAACGCAAACCAGATGGAATGGCTGCAGATTGCTGTGGTAGCCATGCTGGTTAAGTGTGCATTGAATTCTAAATAAATGACAAGACTGTGTCACCAGCAAAGCATCCCCACACCATTACAGCACCTGCTTCACGGTGGGAACCACACATGGGGAGATCATCCGTTCACCTATTCTGCATTTCACAAAGACTCGGTTGGAACCAAACATCTCAAATTTGGACTCAGACCAAAGGACAGATTTCCACTGATCTAAAGTCCACTGCTTGTGTTTCTTGGCCCAAGCAAGACTCTCTATCTTATTGGTGTCCTTTAGTAGTGGTTTCTTTGCAGCAATTCGACCATGAAGGCCTGATTCACGCAGTCTCCTCTGAACAGTTGATGTTGAGATGTGTCTGTTACTTCAACTCTGAAGCATTTATTTGGACTGCAATCTGAGATGTAGTTAATTGACTTTCTGAGGATGGTAACTCTAATGAACTTATCCTCTGCAGTAGAGGTAACTTTGGGTTTTCCTTTCCCGTGGCGGTCCTCATGAGAGTCAGTTTCATCATAGCGCTTGATGGTTTTTGTGACTGCGCTTGAGGAAACTTTAGTTCTTGAAATGTTCCTGATTGACTGACCTTCATGTCTTAAAGTAATGGACTGTCAATTCTTTTTGCTTATTTGAGCTGTTCTTGCCATAATATGGACTTGGTATTTTACCAAATATGGCTATCTTCTGTATACTACCTTGTCACAACACAACTGATTCGCTCAAATACATCAAGAAGGAAAGAAATTCTACAAATTAACTTTTAAGACACACCTGTTAATTGAAATACATTCTAGGTGACTACCTCATGAAGCTGGTTGAGAATGCCAAGAGTGTGCAAAGCTGTCAAGGCAAAGGGTGTCTACTTTGAAGAATCTCATATAAAATATTTTGATTTGTTTAACACTTTTTTTTGGTTACCGCATGATTTCATAGTTTTGATGTCTTCACTATTATTCTACAATGAAGAGAATAGTCAAAATAAAGAAACTAGTGGGTGTGTCCAAACTTTTGACTGGTACTGTATATCAGTTGTAGAGTGCTAAGCTCAAGACTCAGTCATCTTTAGCCAAAGAGCCTTACTACAGTAGCAGGGGCCAAACTTTAGGACCAGCTAGCTGCACTTAAGGATCATGTGACTTAAGTCTCACCCAGTGACGTATATGTGCAGGCTGGCAGACTGTCTGAGGGACTTTGGGCCAGTGGACTGGCAGCTGGCTGGCCTGGTGTGTCAGACCCTGTGGAACCTCACTGAGGAGGGGGGGACTGAGACAGTGATGAACAACCAGGAAAGAGAGGCACTGCTAGAGGTCCTAACACTATACCTAAGTAAGGATACCACACTACTACTGTAATGATTTACCGAAAGTGTATTTAATAACCATCTTTAGTGTTTCTATGCTTCTGTAAACAGATACTATTTTTTTATGTTGAAGCATTTTGATTAAGCTCTTTCTATCTCTCAGACGAGGAGGACGCGCTGCAGTGGACCTCTGGTGATGACATGAGGGACTTCCACCGATTATGCTGGGAGTTGGAGTTCCTGCCTGTGGCTAAGCGGCTGAGGGACAGGATCCAGACTCAGACTGACTAACATGACTATCTTCTTACTCTGATTGTCACAAATGGCGCCCTGTTACCTGTATAGTTCACTGACTTTGACCAGGGTCCATAGACTCTGGTCTAAAGTAGTGCACTATATAGCGAATAAGGTGCCATTTGAGATGCACAATGTCTCACTCCCTAGTGTGACCTCTTTGCAATGTCCTCTCCTTTCTCCTTGTTGTGCCTTGCTATACTGACACCTCTCTAAAGTCACTCTATGCTACTACCACTCTTCAGCTACTACCCCTCTCACTAATTATATGCATAAGTATTTAGTTATAGGCTATAGGTCTAATTTTTTTCCTGGTTAAGTCACATGATCATGAAAAACTCCAGGCCCATACCCAAGACCTACTGAATGTCTACCTGACATGTATGACAAACTGTTTACACTTTAAATAACAGAAATTATCATTTTTAGGTTGTATCTTATGTATACTGTAAATGGTTGTGATTTTGTCATAAGCTACTCTTGTTAACATACGAGTAGAATTGTAATTTGTCTCTGTGGTGATAAAGTAAATGTTTCTCCTTATGGCTGGTTAAGACATTGTTAGGCCTAGATTTAATCAGATCAAGCGTTAACCGGCGATATCGACACCCACGTAGCTGATGTTTTTGCGGTGTCGGAGGTGCAACTGCGTTGAAGTTGTCTAAGCAGCTGCTCCTGATCAATGTTGCGAAGCCACACCCATTAGAAGTTCAGAACAAGAAAGTATAGGCTATATGGAACTAATGACGCATAAATTGATTCGATTAAATGAGGATTTATATCTCACATTCCGGTTTTTGAACTTTATATTTACAAGGCTGCATGAGATTTCTCTTAATTCGACTCCGTGTAGCTCTCGTGTCTCCCATTTTTTATGTTGCGTTACCGCGCTTTGAAATGAACAGCTCTAAGTTGAATAAAATAATATTATGTCGGCTAAAGTGGATCTGGTCGAATAGAGCCCTAAATCTGTGAACCGCTGTACACAAACAAAACAGAAAAGTATTGTAAACATGCTCCTCAAAGTTTATTGTTACACAAATATGGACCAGGCAGTGCTGCTGCAAAGTGACAGCGTTTTCAAATCACATTAAAGAAAAAAAAGGCACTTCTGTAAAAACAAACCTCAGTTCCCCACTTCCTTGTCCTACTATACAAAATTAAAGCGTTCAGTGACATCACACAAGACAACCCAATAGCGTTTCATCAGGCATATTCAATGACAAACATTGTTCTCCACATGATAGATGTTTGTCTGGGTTGATATGAAACAGCTAGCTAATCATGGTGTTAAGAGCATAATTTGTTTAGTCTCATCCTTTTTCAGATTGTCATAGGGAAATGAGTCAGTCAAAAATAGAGGCAGTTCAGTAGAGACATACTGCTGGTGATTGAATGGACCAAGTCACCCGCTGTCCTTAATGGAAAAAAATCCCAAAGAGTTCAGTCTATAGCCAGTCATGCCAGGGAGTTTTTCCAGTGAGGACAGAAATTAGCAGAACAAAGCTCAAAAGGTGATCCTAGAGGGAATGTCCCCTCATCTCATTGCACATTACAGACAAGTTAAAATGTTTTAGCACAACAGTTGTGGGAGTAACGTCCAACTCTGACTCGACCACATATGGACAAGGAAGGACCATTTGTGGTTCTGTTTGGGTCGTAACATTAACACAAGCAAACCACAGTTCAGTGTAGTGTGAATGGGAGGACTGACTCAACACAGGAAACTGAAACACTGCATGGATTTGGACTCATATACACCTAAGTCTTACGCAGTTGTGCGAAACAGTTCATTGTGTGGGAGCCACTATTGCATTAAAGTGTGCAAAATGTATCTAATAGCCAAATGTTTTCCTATATCATTGGAAACTAATTGATGGGAGAGCAGATGCATTATCTGCAAGCTGAACAATGGACATGTGCTGTGACTACAATTTGGTGGGTTTGTTGCATGAATGAGTTACGTAATGAGTGAACATTTTGATGCAGCAAAAACAGTTTTAGGGAGAAAACTAGAAAATAAGTTTATATTTAATTTCTTTAATAAAAAGTGTCTGACAGTCAAGTATGAAACCTCAACTTCCTACCACAACCACCTCCAAATAATGTACCATAATCATCATCTTATCAAACAATCAACTGTCTCAACCCACCCTCAGAAGAATGCAGTACTTTACTTGTTTTCAGTCAACAGAAATAAAAACAGTGGATGGGTCTGCCATAGTCTTTAAAAATAAGAGCTAATTTTGCACTGGTTAGGCTTCCACAGAGGAAACAAGCTCAAATATGACCGACTGCATCGACCACAGTCAGTCCAGTTAGGACCAACCGGGCTCCCTACGAATGGAAGCCAAGTGACCCAGAGAAATAAAGAGTCATTCTGCTTGCCAAAGAGCACTTCTTAATGTGATATAGGAAACAGAAGAGGTATGTACTGGTAAAACTCACAGTCCAAAGCTTTGAAGGTGTTAGGATGACCAGGCCAGGGTCAAAGGGTGAATGTGGAAGACAGACAGGTGACAATCTTTATGACAACCGGAAGTCAATCCCCTAGAAGACCTGGTTTAAAAAATATATATTTTAGCTTGTCTTTTTTCCTTACAGGACAAAGCTTCTACCAGAAACAAAACAGATCGATTTAACAGTCACCACACAGAGTGCCTTGCCCCTTTTCTTAACGCTTGAAATCCCACCATTTTTTTTATAAAACACACAAACGCAATACTTGTCACAGAGAGCCTCTCATACTTTCAGTCAAACTGAATAGGTCTGTTTTTTTATTTTTAGCTTTTCCAACACCTTTCTGTTCTCACACACTCCTTGGGTTGGCTTACACAAACAGTTTAGGATGGTTAGGGTGTGGGGGTCAATATGACCCCATGCTTACATGAGCAGCAGTATCAGGCAGCACCTCACTGATATTACAAATCAGGCACACTACCACCCAGCCCAAATTATGATTTCATAACCTCCAGTTACAGAAATAACATCAACCCATGATAACTTCTCTTAATACAACCCCCCACAAAAAAAGACCTATGATTACATTGAGTGTAGACTGGTGTACTACTCTTCTTTCTGGAGATTTGCTGTGGGTTTTTCACACTAAGGAGATATCAGTGTCATCATCCACTGATATGTATTGGAATACTGGAAGGTTGGCCACACACTCCTGCCAGAGGGAGTCTGCTCTAGGCTGCCCCCTCATGGCGAGTTTTGGCAATGCAGGCAAAGAGGACTAACAAAGCTCATCTTTCCACAAATGGGTTCAGATTATTATTTTTTTGCAGTTATTTCTTTTGCTCTCCCCCACCATTCTCTCTTTTGTTCCATCCATCACAAGGACGAGCAGAGCTCCTTTCTGTGTCCCCCCCCCCCCCATTGGTTTTTTAATTTATTTTAAAAGGTGTCCAACGAGAGCAACAACGACAGTAAAATACAACGATAAACACCAAAAGCACTTCATGTCATGTAGCAGGTGATCGCTCTCAGAGCGTAGAGCAGTTCTGCCTGCATGCGCGCTTCCATAAGAAGCAGATTTACGTGGACCTGGGAAAGGGAAAGGAAGCATTACAACACTGCTCCAGTCACTCAGATCAAGCACTATGTGAAACCTATAAACTTTAAATGCTACCAATAGAAACAAACAAGTTATTCCTTCACCTTCTCGGAGTGCTGGAACTGCCTCCAGAAACTCTCATACATTCGTTTGGTGGTTTTCTCCGGGCTGCACACCATGGTCTTAATGTAGACCTTAAAGCTGCGGTCCAACAGCTGGTTAATCTCCCCGTAGTCATAGTCATCATACCTGAGACACACAGAGGGAGATCTGTTACAGCTACTGATGAACAGTTATTTCTTTACTAAAGTATATTACTGTCCAAAATGAATGCACTTTGTCAATGTATTAAAAACATGCTAATATTAATGTTTTACATTTAACATTTAAGTCATTTAGCAGACGCTCTTATCCAGAGTGACTTATATTGAATCTAGCATATGTCCTCTTGGAATAAACTAATTTGTATTCGTATTGTGCCAGTGAGTGGCGTACCTGATGCCAAACATGCAATGGATGTAGTTCCAGATAGCCCTGCGCAGCATGGTGGTGTCCACGTCTTTGTGCATGGCCATGGTGTTATAGGTCAGGTTGTAGGCCATCTGGAACTTCTCATCCAGCAGCTGACCAACATCAGGGTACAGACGGTTCACCAGGGAGTAGCCGTGGTCCTCCCAACTGTAGTCCTGCAGAAGAGAGGAGAAAAGAGGAAGGCAAGGTGCTAATCACAATGTCTGGATATCAATTAGATAGATTACATTTAGAAAATGTTGCACTTGAAGCTATTGAAAAAAACACTTCACTTTCTCTCCATCCCTCCTTGTTTCTCCGTAAGTGAAGTTGTATGTGTGAGCATTATATACCTGCACTCTGAAGGTGGGTACATGTTCTCCTCTCCTGGAAAAGTCCTTGTAGCCGTAACTGGGGTCTTCAAATAGCCTGGATACGTCTCTTGACTGCACACACTCCTCGTCCTCTGCAGTGGCCACCAGCATGCTCTCAGTCTTCTCCCTCTCGAAGCGGGTGGCCATCTCCTCCTGACTGGCTTCCTCTTCATCACGACACTCCTGCAGCTGCTTCATTCTCGCCATCAGCACCTCCACCTCACCAGACACCTAGACAGGCACACAAACACGTTCTGGTCAAGGGCATGGGTCATACATAGTGTGACCACAACCACAAGAGCCACTCAACTCACAACCACATCTTTGTCAAAGCCAGTAACTAACAAACCCTCAGCTTCACTTTCTCATATACAAATACACCATCCTCACACCTGATGGCTGCTTCTCCTTTCCTCCAGGTCGTTGCCGTGCCCATTGCCATTGGCGATGTCGCAGACACAGTACTGGCTGAGGGAGAGAGGTCTCGAGGTGTGCCCACCATCACTGTGGATCTCAGGGGTGATGCCACAGCCAAAGGTAAAGGATGCCAGGGAGTGGTAGTGTGTGAGGAGCACCACAGCATGGATCAGCTCAGCCAGGGACCAGCTGTGTTCTTCAGCCTTCAGCAGGTGCTGGGGAGAATAGAGAGTTGAAGTGTCAGTCAATCAGTGGTTTCCTTTGAATGGAATCTTATTTTCCAGTCTCAATTTCTACCCTTCCATTTGTTCTCTTCTCTCTACCCATACCTTCCATTTCATCTCTGCCCATTCCCCCCGCTTTCATAAAACTAACCCTGCCAAGTAACGGCCGCATAGCTCTGGTGTGCCGCCACCCATGATCTCAGACTGTTACATAACCCTAACCTGTCCCTTTGTCCAGTCCTGCGTGTGTGTGTGTGTTTGTCACAGGTCCAGCCCCAGCTGCCTACCTCAATGTGTGCCTTGGTAAGAAGCCAGGGCCGGTGGGCCAGGAGCTTGTTGAGCTCCCCAAGGGCCTGCAGCTTCTGTGGCGCTCCATCCAGGCCATTCAGCCACTTGGGGTCCCCTCCCACCTGGAGGAAGTCGTTGACGTGGAGGTTGACCAGGTAGGAGCACTGGTGTCTGGCCGCAGCCTGGGAGGGAAGCGGGGGAAGGAGAGTTACGAGACTGTCCAAGTGTCTCTACACTACCATGGTAAAGCCACTGCAGAGTTTAGAGTAGGGCTTAAGGGGCCTCACCATGATGCCTATGTAGTGGCGGTAGTGCAGGGATAAGGGCCCATCCATCTGCAGCACGTAGTGCTGTGTTCTCAGGAAACTCTCCAGGTACTGTGGGTGGAAGCCCATCACCAAGGAGATGTTGTCAAGACGACCCAGTGCAGCAAATACGTCCTCAAATATCGATTGCGCCCTCGGATCTACTTTACTGACTTGAAGTATCTGGAGCCACAGAGCCAGTGAATACATTTCTACTCTCAATCACATATTGATATAATATGGCACTGCCATATTGTATTGGTAAGTTAAAAGGTGTAATCATTTTCACAAGTATAGAAAATCCTGTGGTGTAAATTAAGTTGTTCTCCTTACCTCTTTTTCAGGGATAAATCTACTTGGTCCATTTCCCAGTGGTCTTGGGATCCGAACTCCTAAGTCCTGCAAGTTAAGAGTACAGAAACACATTGTTCTGCAAGAACCAAATGCAAGAACGAAAACTCTAAATGCTGTTTTTTTGGGGGGGGGGGGGGGGCTGTGAGCCCTGACTGTAATATTGTCGGTCCCTCTGCAAGACATCTCTCGCTCTCTCCACTAGATCACATATTCGCTCTACAGTCAGGTTGGAGAATTGCATGCACAGTCTGTGCAAAAGAGAATCAAACTCATTTTGTTCACAATTTCGCTGTAGCAAGCTGCCATAACTCCATAGATATCTCATGTCCCTCTGCACAGAGCAATGAAGTGGTAGAATGAATGACCTAGTCTTAGAAGAACTCGGGACCAAAGATTGCTCGATAGCGACAACACGGTCTTGCATTCAAAGACACCAAGCGAAACATTTTGCTAAGAGCATATACGAAATAGAAGAGTTGACAATATGATGACAAAGCAAGAGAATAAATGTAAAGCATTGACAAGCAACGCTAACTCTTCAAACGCGTAAACAAGGTCGGACACAAAAAAAAGACTGCACTGCAGTTCCTTCGCTCGCAGCCACAAAACAAAGTGTCCAAAGGGACATGAACTTGTCACAAATGAACACTCTAAAATTCCACAACGACGGTGCACAGAGTTAAAACATGCATTCACTGTCAAAAACATTTGACATTTATTTTCCTTTTCTTTTACCTTTTTGCTTAGCCGTTCACAATGAGCGCATATTTTATATAAGTCTGTTACTGTAAATGAATTATTTTCCATGGTTTCTGTTGCTGCAGTTGCGTGCCTCATAATGTGTCTTCCTGCGATCCTGTGTTTCAGGAATATTTAAATTGAGGTTTCGGTTCTCGCTTTGTTTCATGAGGGCAAAGTGCTCAATTGTCAGTTGTTGCAGCCCTACAGCAGAATACCGTTCAACCTCAGCACACACTCTGTAAATAAACTGAGCCCTAGTTGAGTGAAGTGCGCCTCAGCCAATCGAAAGGGGAAAACAACCTCGATTCATCCAATGAGGTATAAGAGGACGGAGAAATATGAGATCAAAGCGAGCCAGCCCCCCAGGAAAACATAATCAATCAAGTATCTCATTTTGTTCCTTGCTTCTGCCATTGATCATGACAATGGATATCGAATGACACCATCACTCTGCAGCGCACAATGTGTGCATTAATCTTAAGAGTCTATCTAAGTAACATAATAAACAAATGACTTTCATAGTTTTTAAGAGGACCAGCTGCCTTAATGTCTTTATTACATGATCCATAGGCGAATTATCTAAATCAATTTTTTTATTTTTTATTTTACCTTTATTTTACTAGGCAAGTCAGTTAAGAACAAATTCTTATTTTCAATGACGGCCTAGGAACAGTGGGTTAACTGCCTGTTCAGGGGCAGAACGACAGATTTGTACCTTGTCAGCTCAGGGATTCAAACTTGCAACCTTTCGGTTGCTAGTCCAACGCTCTAACCACTAGGCTACCCTGCCGCCCCGGGGGGCATTCACTTATGTCATTCACTTTGCAATTTTTTTTGCACGTTTTTATTTTTCACTCTTTCCCACCACAATGACCCACTACCGGTGCCTCTGTCTCACTGGGCCATGGCTCCAGCGGACCTGCTCTAATACTTGGTGTCCACCAGATGCATATGCGTTTTGTTTTGCTGGATGTCTAGCCCACATGTTCCGTACTTAACGCAAATGTACTTTGCTTTTCAACTAGCTAAAAGCTAGCTAGTTGGAGTCTGTGTGTGTGTAACTCCATTTGTACCGACACATGGTAAGTAATGCATACAGCACACAGAATGCACCGCAGCTTAGTGAGGCACCCCCCAACGTAGCGTTGAGGACTGCTCCATTGGCAATGAATGACTTCAGCTGGAACACAAAGAGTTTTATGCATCAGGCTATTGTGAGGAAGTGTAGTCTAAGATAACGAGATATTAGTCGCGTAATTTTACATCTAACTAAGATGTTTGGTGTAGTCTGGCCCAGGAGTGGGAAGGTGAACGGAAAGGCTCTGGAGCAACGAACCGCCCTTGCTGTCTCTGCCTGGCCGGTTCCCCTCTTTCCACTGGGATTCTCTGCCTCTAACCCTATTACAGGGGCTGAGTCACTGGCTTACTGGGGCTCTCTCATGCCGTCCCTGCAGGGGGTGCGTCACCTGAGTGGGTTGATTCACTGTTGTGGTCATCCTGTCGCCCCCCCCCCCCCTTGGGCTGTGCCATGGCTGAGATCTTTGTGGGCTATGCTCAGACTTGTCTCAGGATGGTAAGTTGGTGGTTGAAGATAACCCTCTAGTGGTGTGGGGGCTGTGCTTTGGCAAAGTGGGTGGGGTTATATCCTTCCTGTTTGGCCCTGTCCGGGGGTGTCCATCTATGGGGCCACAGTGTCTCCTGTCTCAGCCTCCAGTATTTATGCTGCAGTAGTTTGTATCGGGGGGCTAGGGTCAGATTGTTATATCTGGAGTACTTCTCCTGTCCTATTCGATGTCCTGTGTGAATCTAAGTGTGCGTTCTCTAATTCTCTCCTTCTTTCTTTCTCTCTCTCTGAGGACCTGAGCCCTAGGACCATGCCCCAGGACTACCTGACATGATGACTCCTTGCTGTCCCCAGTCCACCTGGCCATGCTGCTGCTCCAGTTTCAACTGACCTGAGCCCTAGGACCATGCCCCAGGACTACCTGACATGATGACTACTTGCTGTCCCCAGTCCACCTGGCCATGCTGCTGCTCCAGTTTCAACTGTTCTGCCTTACTATTATTCGACCATGCTGGTCATTTATGAACATTTGAACATCTTGGCCATGTTCTGTTATAATCTCCACCCGGCACAGCCAGAAGAGGACGGGCCACCCCACATATGCTCTCTCTAATTCTCTCTTTCTTTCTCTCTCTCAGAGGACCTGAGCCCTAGGACCGTGCCCCAGGACTACCTGACATGATGACTCCTTGCTGTCCCCGGTCCACCTGACTGTGCTGCTGCTCCAGTTTCAACTGTTCTGCCTTGTTATTATTCGACCATGCTGGTCATTTATGATCATTTAAACATCTTGGCCATGTTCTGTTATAATCTCCACCCGGCACAGCCAGAAGAGGACTGGCCACCCCACATAGCCTGGTTCCTCTCTAGGTTTCTTCCAAGGTTTTGGCCTTTCTAGGGAGTTTTTCCTAGCCACCGTGCTTCTACACCTGCATTGCTTGCTGTTTGGGGTTTTAGGCTGGGTTTCTGTACAGCACTTTGAGATATCAGCTGATGTACGAAGGGCTATATAAATAAATGTGATTTGATTTGATTTGTTTTTTTCTCAAGTGAAAAAATGTGCATGAAAACGAGTTCACTACTGTTGACCAATGACCGATGAAGGTGCATAGACTTCGGCTACCAAAATTGAGCTTGCAAAAAGAAAAACATTTGTGTGCATGAACAGTTGAAAAATACCTTGCCGAAGCCCAAAACAAATAAAAACGTCAAAAAACATAGACATAATATATGCACAAACTTTTCTGAACTGTTTTGGATGGGAAACATGCGGAGGCCTTTAGACTATCAGTGCTCAGATAAAGTAGCCCAGGCCTAAACCAATCAGACTTCGGTATAGCACCTCAAACAAACCTAACAGGAAGTCTAGATACGACAGGCATCTATCATAGAGCCTGTCAATATAGATACAGCCTGGATGATGTAACCAGCCACCTGTGTTGCTGGAAGAACCAAATAAAACCTGACAAACAAGTTGTATTAGGTAACAAGGAGGTGGTGGTGTAAGGGAGCCCAGATTGTTATCGGTTATCACTAGACCGAGCTGATCCAAGCTCCAATTCAATACTCTGTTTAAGGGCCTGGCTTCCTGGTTGATTTGGCATTGGCTGGCTGCAAGTCAGTCCCCTGGCTGATAGATAGCACACCATTCAGCAGGTTCATTGTGTGATAGTGCCCCCCTCCCTCTCTCCCCCTCCCTGTTATCCCCAAAGAGGGGTGGGAGTCATGGTAAACATGCCCTGGGTCTGGAGTCAGCACTCTGCCATTTCCCAGCCGCAATAGCCAGAGCAGCACAGTGAGCACTGTGTGTATGTGAGCCCCATGGCTCAGCAAAGTTGCAGAGCAGAAGAGGCCTGGTCAGCTTTCGGTTTCCGACACCATCTTTTCACATAAAAGCGCTAGGCTAGGTCAGGAACCCGACTGGCCCTCAGCACCCCGGACAGAGGACAGGGCCAAACACTATTGTCACAGGCATACACATCACCACCACCCAGCAGACACTCTTGGGGCTTTGCTGTACACATGCCAGCCAAGCCCAGTGTGGGTGGGGCAGGGGTAAGAGTGGGTTATGATAACATCATGATGATTAATTACACTGCAGTGGGAGGCTAGTGGAGATCCTACAGGGATCCTTCTCAAGACAGTTCTCACAGTGCAGATGGTGAGCATCAGAGGAAGGGATAGAGGGATTGGACAGTAGAGTTGGAGTTAACTCTTCTTTAATTTCGTCAGATCAGACTCAGTTTGGAACTGACCACGTTCATTGAGCCATTATTTTCGAAGGACTTTTGGACTTCTGAACTAACCGGATTGACATGGTATATGAGCCATGCCATTAGTCCTGCGGTATTAGGAATATAGGCCTTGTTAAATTACTTGGGTCTCCAGAGAACCCTGGTTCTCAGTGGTCCTCTCTTTATTGAGTCTGAATGACCAGTCTAACTAAAGATGAACCACCCACACGCAATGATATCCTATTGTTACAACTGACTGGGAATACATTCTACAGACAATACTGAAACAATGGTAGGTATGGACCGGATATCAACAGACTATTTATACTAATGAGATATCTATTTTTGAGAGGAGTATGTTAGTAAATAGTTTACTAACAGATCTCTATCACATCAATGCAACTGGTTTGTGATTAGTATTTTTATGGACAGGATAAAAGTAATGGTTTTTGAGTGGGCCAGATTTTATTTTTATTTTTTTAAAGATAAGGAAATGTACTTATTGTTTTACTGCACAATCATTTCAGCTGCTGTTACTAGTAAAAAGGAGGATAAAAGTCAAAGAGAGAGGAAGCCAAAGTTAATGCTGTGCACATAAAGTATGTGCCCCAGAAGTGGCTGCAGTGTTTTCCACATGCAATTAGAAGAGAAGAGAACGGAGAGCCAAAGAAAACCACAAAACTTTGGGGATGTTCAACAAGCGGTAGAAGTCCTCCTAACCAGTTCAAACCTGACCTATCGCTTTGCAGAGAGAGGAAGCAAAAACCTCCCACCCTCACAATGACATAAGCCTAGCAACAGGCTACCACCAATCACAGGCTAGAACAACAGTTACAGCGTCCAATCTTTTTTTCTCCCTCTCCCTCTCTTGTTCGTCTGGGGGGGGGGGAGAGAATTAAAGGTTTTGCTCGAGCATGAAGTTGTGTGCACAAGCATATCTGGTCTATATAATAGAGTTTGACTAACTTTTCACTTTACAAACAAATTGTGTCATCAAGTTTTTAAGAGCTGTTTTGAGTGCAAGTGTGTATGTAAATTAATGTGTGTTGGTGTGTGTGCGTGGGTGAGTAACAAGTAGATTTCTATTCTCACTGTGAACACGAAACCATATGCCGCAGCTTGACCCAGAGCAGTTTCACAAAAACAACCTATATCTCTTCCCCTTACTGTATGCAGCATGCACATTCCTTATGTGATTTTGTTTCTCTCAGTCTTTGCATGTTGTTTAGAATTGAGGCTCTCTAGTAGTTGGTAACATCTGTTTAAACTGAATGGAAAGGAGATGAATGAACACAACGTCTAAGTAAAACTGAAATGAATATTTCTTATTTGCTTCAATCACCGAACACAACCGGCGCGTAGAGACAGGCTTCTATTTGAGCCAGGTGTCTATTTCTGTCATGCTGAGTACACAGCTTTAGCTCAAGCTCCTCGCTAACCTTTTTCCTCCCCAACCTTGCAGTGTTGCCATCTTCTGATCCAACTCAGACAAACGTTGAACTTTGACTGTTTTACTCTTGTTCATGTGCAAAGAGTGAAAACTGTAGACTAAGTATGTAGGTATTCTCCCCCTTTTCTTCTGACTCTCCCTCAATCTGTCGCTCTCCCATTCTTCAAACAAGGCTCATGGTTCAAGTCATTTGATCACAAAGCAGTTAACATAATGGCTATGACTTGGCATTACCCTTATGTCCCCATCCAGGTTCACTTTGAAGTGCAGGACAGTTGGACTTTATGCTTCATTAAAATGGCAAACTTTCACATTGTTCAAAATTGTAATTGCGTTTGTGCAGATGCTTAGCTATATTCTATACCTAAGGATGACGAGCCTTGAGTTATATGTTGCTGTGGATCAGTTGTCCTCTTTGTAGCCTAACAACAATCCTTACCAGTGAGAACTGAAATAACTATTACACAGAAGAGAAATACAGTTACAGTTCTTATAAGGAAATCAGTGAACTGAAATCAATTCATTAGGCCCTATTCAATGGATTTCACATGACTGGGAATACAGATATTCCTCTGTTGGTCAAAGATAACCTTAATAAAAAGGTAGGGGCGAGGATCAGAAAACCAGTCAGTATGTGGTGTGGCCACCATTTACCTCATGAAGCGCAACACATCTCCTTTGCATAGAGTTGATCAGGCTGTTGATTGTGGCCTGTGGAATGTTGTCAAACTCTTCTTCAATGGCTGTGCAAAGTTGTTGAATATTGGTAGGAACTGGAACACGCTGTCGTACACGTTGATCCAGAGCATCCCAAACATGTTTAATGGGTGACATGTCTGGTGAATATGCAGGTCATGGAAGAACTGGGACATTTTCAGCTTCCAGGAATTGTGTACAGATCCTTGCAATATGGGGCCGTGCATTATCATGCTGAAACATGAGGTGACGGCGGTGGATAAATGGCACGACAATGGGTCTCAGGATCCCGTCACAGTATCGCTTTGCATTCAAATTGCCATCGATAAAATGCAATTGTGTTCGTTGTCCGTAGCTTCTGCCTGTCAATACCATAACCCCACTGCCACCATGGGGCACTCTGTTCCCAACGTTGACATCAGCAAATCGCTAGCCCACACAACGCCATACACAGCGTTTGCCATCTGCTCGGTACAGTTGCAACTGGGATTAATCTGTGAAGAGCACATTTCTCCATCGAAGGTGAGCATTTGCCCACTAGAAGTCAGTTACAATGCTGAACTACAGTCAGGTCAAGATCCTGGTAAGAACGACGAGCACGCAGATGAGCTTCCCTGAGACGGTTTCTGACAGTTTGTGCAGAAATTCTTCAGTTGTGCAAACCCACAGTTTCATCAGCTGCCAGGGTGGCTGTTCTCAGACGATACCGCAGGTGAAGAAGCCGGATGTGGAGGTCCTGGGCTGGGGTTGTCTTTGTTTGCGAGGCCAATTGGACATAGCGCCAAATTATTTTTTTAAAGAAACATTTACATTAATAGATCTAGCAACAGCTTTGGTGGGCATTCCTGCAGTCAGCATGCCAATTGCACCCTCACTCAAACTGTGATACATCTGTAGCATTGTGTTGTGTGACAAAACTGCACATTTTAGTGTCCTTTTATTGTCCCCAGCACAAGGTACACATGTTTAATGATCATGCTGTTTAATCAGCTTCTTGATATGCCACACCTGTCAGGTGGATGGATTATCTTGTCAAAGGAGAAATGCTCACTAACATTTGGTCACCAAATTTTTGTGAGGAATAAGCTTTTTGTGCATATAGAACATTTCTGGGAGAGTTTATTTTAGCTCATGAAACATGGGACCAACACTTTACATGTTGCGTTTACATTTTTGATCAGTGTAAATAATGAATGCATTTTTCCAAAAGTCATAAAATCAATAAGCAACAGCTGAGTTAAGCTGGGAACCACTTACATTGTATAGGTCAGAATTTAAATCCCAGTGTTCCCCTATATTAAATTAGCAGCAGTGGCTAGGGCTGTAGCGGTCATGACACATTTCAGCGGAAGGCATTCAGTTGTACAACTGACTAGGTATCCATGTTTCCCCTTTCATGAAATGTTGTCAAGCAAATAACTGCCGTTCTCACAGTAATTGACCATGAATTAACATAAACACAATTAGTATCTCCTGGCTTCCACACATAGCCTACAAGCCACTGATGCAGACCTTTGGAACATCTACATTTTAAAAAGTCTATTACATCCATTTAATATAACCTACACCATCACAATAAGTCCATCATTTATTTTAGACAGGTAAAAACAAATAAATGATATGTAGAAAATATAGTCTATTTCAGAAGAACAGAATGGCATACTCTGAGTTGTTAGGCCCTGACATGGCTGGCATTTGGTTGTGGTTTCCACTAGCTCATTTAACAGACAAGATTTGCTTAGGATTCCATGGACTTATTTAAAAAAAATAGTATAGTAGGAAGAACACAAC
Organism: Oncorhynchus gorbuscha; assembly: GCF_021184085.1. Classification (NCBI taxonomy): domain Eukaryota; kingdom Metazoa; phylum Chordata; class Actinopteri; order Salmoniformes; family Salmonidae; genus Oncorhynchus; species Oncorhynchus gorbuscha. The sequence goes on along the minus strand of NC_060184.1, from coordinate 44,159,471 downwards.
TGAACAAAGCTGAATAAAATAGAAAGGATATTTTCTCCAAATGATTTCTAAGGAAGTGCGCACAAGTGGCTATTCTGTGTTGAGCTGTTAACAAAGAAACAGGTCCTCCTATATGCTTAATTTAAAGTTATTTATGCAACTTTAGTTGTGATACAAACGTTGGACTGTATGTTTTGATTTTTAATACATTCTAAGGCTGCATGATGCGACTCTAATGATGATTTGAAAAAAGTTGCTTGAAAGGCATGAGCTCTGATTTGTTTCTTGTGCAGGCTCCACACACTACATCAGTGACTCATTCACAATTTGATAAGCACTTGATATTCTCACCAGGCATAATATTCTCAGCGGCATACCCCCTTGTATGGCCGTAATCACAGTAGATTATGGTAATGCATCTTAACAGAACATGAAACTCATGTAATGAAGCAGCCAATTAAAGGTCATTTTCAAACATTTGCTATAAAGGCAATTTGCGGGAAAACACCATTCTAAATAGCACACCTGATAGCAGTTCCTGGGAAAGAGATGAACATGTTAGAAACGTAGAAGGAGGGGGAATCTAAAGATGCAACAACTAGGATGGGTTGCTAATATGACTAGCATTGTGCCTTTGGCTTCTGGACAAAGAAAGAAAGTTGATATGAAAACCAATAGAACAGGAGAGAAACGGCATAGTGGATCCAATTGCGAAGTAAATGGAAAGACATTTGCCAAAATTATATAATTACTCCTGTCTATACAGAAATAAATTAAATCATTCAAAATACTTCACCAGAAAGCATGACTTAGCCACAGAGGAATCAAGGATCATTAGATTCTTTAAAAAGTTAGCCATGGATTTTTACAAATCACAAGCTTGTAGGTCTATGCCTATTTGGGAAGCCCACAATTCGGGCAGGGTGCATGGAAATAAGCCTAGCTGGTTATTGAGTTGCGGCTGTCAGTAAAAAGCATCTAAAATATGTGTGAAGATAACGTGTCTTGAGCACAATTTAAAATATTGAGACAAGAAAATGAATCTCTCTCCAGAACGGCTCAGCTGTCTCCTAAAGCAACACTTGAGTGGTTTAAGGGGAAACATTTAAATGTCTTGGAATGGCCTAGTCAAAGCCCAGACCTCAATCCAATTGAGAATTTGTCGTATGACTTAAAGATTGCTGTACACCAGCGGAACCCATCCAACTTGAAGGAGCTGGAGTAGTTTTGCCTTGAAGAATGGGCAAATCCAGTGGCTAGATGTGCCAAGCTTATAGAGACATACCCTAAGGTGGCTCTACAAAGTATTGACTTTTTACCCACGCTCAAGGTTTGAGTTTTTTTGTCTTATTTCTTGTTTGTTTCACAATAAAAAGTATTTTCAAAGTGATAGGCATGTTGTGTAAATCAAATGATACAAACACCCCAAGAATCCATTTTAATTCCACGTTGTAAGGCAACAAAATAGGAAAAATGCCAAGGGGGGTGAATACTTTTGCAAGCCACTGCACAATTAAATTGTATTAATATTAATTTGCATATATTTCCATTAATACCCATATACTACCCTAATTCCCACGGAAAGTTTCCACCTTTGAATATTCCCCAAAATGTGCAATCCTCATGTGGGCACACCTACTCATTCAAGGATTTTTCTGTATTTTTGCCATTTTCTACATTGTATAATAATAGTGAAAAACCAAAACCATGACATAATCATGTAGTAACCAAAAAAAGTGTTAAAAAAATCCAAATATATATTCTATTTTAGATTCTTCAAAGTAGCCAACCTTTGCCTTGTGACAGCTTTTCACATTCTTGGCATTCTCTCAACCAGCTTCATGAGGTAGTCACCTGGAATGCTTTTCCAAAGGTCTTGAAGGAGTTCCCACATATGCTGAGAACTCATTGGCTGCTTTTCCTTCACTCAGGTTGTAAAGGCAATAAAATAGGAAATAGGAAAAATGCCAAGGGTGTGAATACTTTCGCAAGCCACTGTACACATACACAGTATAGAGTCCAGCAGTCAGCAGTATTCCACTGCCAACCCTATGTGCACGTTAGGAAGGCCGTGTTCCCAGGGATGTTATTTTAACAGTGAGGGATCGCAGCTGTTACAATACAGGCCCCAAACAAAAATATCACATTAGAATAACAGAAAATACAAACCCTGCTCAGGCCCAGCTATCTTTAGCATGATATATAACAGACTGGCAATTAATTAATGAATAGAGCCCCCCCCCCTTCCAACAATGTTACCCCTCCAAAACACTCCTGTGTGTGATTTATGCCAACATAACTCCAACCCCGCTCTAATTCCCCATAATCTCCTGGAGTTTGGTGTATCATAAGGTTCTGTGGAAGATACTGTTACTGATACTGTTTCGCTACAGAGGGGTGCAAGGAAGCGTTCAAAGGGCAAAGTTCAGGGAGTAAAAAGGTTTAAAAAAGGGAGAGTGTGCACATTGTAAAGAAAAATCATAAACAAAGATCTGGGATCAGTTAACATTCCCAAAACTATAACCTTGATGCAACATGCAGCTCCTAACTATCCAAACCCCTGCTCCCTTGGCAGAAAGTCCCAGCAGTTTTTTTTGGTGGGTGAGAACCAGACTTGATTGGGCACAAACGAGTCAGCTCACTCCCAGGACCCCGTCCAACACTTCCCTAATCAGTTTAAAATAACCCATAATAAACATTCCTAACAGATCCAACCGTTCACCTGAGACAATAATTCACTCCCCTAACCCTCTCCATCTCCACAAACAACAAGGAATGCCACACCACAAGTAAAAACAGCTCACCATCTTGCCACTAAATCATAGGTCATATAACCTCATAACTAATATAAAACTCCATAAACCTGAACCTCTGCTCAGCCAGCCGGTACATTACAAAGTTAGGGTGTTATCAGTTTCATCTGATTGCTCATACGGTTAAAGGCAAGAAAAACAACAACGTGTCAATGAACTCTGTATGAGAGACCAGGACTAGGAGAGTAGCAGACATGGGGTGATAAAACTCAAGGCTGGATTGTTGGACAGGTTTTATTGTAGCACGTTTTTGGAAGTGTAAAAGAGTGCAGGTATGAGAGGTACGTCCAGGTCAAATCCTGACCACTGATTCTGAATGACTGACATACTGGGCAGTGAACAAACAGACAGACAGAACCGAAGACAGTCTGATGCAACGTATTGCAGATAATGGCAAACGTCCGAGATATAACAAGGATAATACAGTGCCACCAACGTGGCCCGCTACCTAGGACTGTGGGCCCCCTTCTCCTTCTCCGTGGCCGACGTGAGTAAAACATTCAAACGTGTTAACCCTCGCAAGGTTGCCGACCCAGACAGCATCCCTTGCTGCGTCCTCAGAGCATGGGCAGACCAGCTGGCTGGTGTCTTTACGGACATATTCAATCTCTCCCTATCCCAGTCTGTTGTCCCCACATGCTTCAAGATGGCCACCATTGTTCCTGTACCCAAAAAGGCAAAGATAACTGAACTGAATGACTATCGCACTCACCTCTGTCATCATGACTTGTCAAGGATAATATCACCTCCACCTTACCTGCCACTATAGACCCACTTCAATTTGCATACGGCCCCAATAGGTCCACTGACGTTGTAATATTTGGACAAGAGGAATACCAATGTAAGAATGCTGTTCATTGACTACAGCTCAGCATTCAACACCATAGTACCCTCCAAGCTTATCATTAAGCTTAAGGCCCTGGGTCTCAACCCCGCCCTGTGCAATTGGGTCCTGGACTTCCTGACGGGTCGCCCCCAGGTGGTGAAGGTAGGAAACAACATATCCACTTCACTGATCCTCAACACTAGGGCCCCACACGTGTGCGTACTCAGCACTCTCCTGTACTCCCATGACTGCGTGGCCATGCACGCCTCTAACTCAACCATCAAGTTTGCAGACGACAACAGTAGTGGGCATGATTACCAACAATGATGAAACAGCCAACAGGGAGGAGGTGAGGGCTCTGGAAGTGTGGTGTCAGGAAAACAACCTCTCACTCAATGTCAGTAAAACAAAGGAGATGATCGTGGACTTCAGGAAACAGCAGAGGGAGCACCCCCCCCATCCACATCGACGGGATGTGGATAGGGGGGTGGAGAAGGTGAAACGTTTTAAGTTCCTCAGCATCACATCATGCCTATGCCGCTAGGTCATCGCTCATCTATATATTCACATGTGTATATATTCTTATTCCATTCCTTTACTTAGATTTGTGTGTATTAGGTAGTTGTTGTGGAATTGTTAGATTACTTGTTTGATATTACTGCACTGTCAGAACTAGAAGCATTTCGCTACACTCACAATAACATCTGCTAACCATGTATGTGACCAATAAAATGTCATTTGATTTGAATTGCATTCTCTGTTGCTCAATAACTGTTGCTCAATAACTATATCTTTCTACAGTGCATTCGATAAGTATTCAGACCCCTTGACGTTATCCTCATTTTGTTACGTTACAGCCTTGGTATTTTTCCCATTTTGTTTCATGGGTGTCATGATGATCCAGCTCCACTATAAAGCAGAGAGGATGCGATATGCCCTAATCCTTGTGGCGCTACCATTTTCCCCATTACCTCATAAATAGGTACCGTCCGGCCGAACAAAACCACCGGCAGAGACTCGTTTGAATGCCACACTGCGACCCGAACAACCCTATCAATATTTCATTGTTTATGAAATGCCCATTTGGTCGGGCAGAAATTCAACGTAGTTCTGTCTTCCCCCTCTCTCTCTCTTTCCCTCTTCATCCCCTACTTCCACTACGTAAACATTTTCACACATGAAATATGGAGGGAGGGAAATGTACTGGCTGTAACAGCTGAGGACCTCCATCTATATATCATCTTTCAGGCCTTCTTTCCTCTCCTCATCCTTCACTCCCTCCCCTCTTTTGGCTCTCTATCTCTCACTATGACTAGCTTCATCTCCCTCCCTCTATCAGTCTTTTAATGTCCTGTTGTGGTTGACTTTACTAAGCAGTGCTATTTATAAAGAGTGTACACTGAACGTTCTGACTCACTTCATCCAGCAGAATATCAAATAAGTCTGTAAAAGTAACAGAACACACACAAACAAACAGCGCATGTACACACGTGCAGTCTCCTGCGCATTTACTTCCATAAATTCAAAAACAGACACCTTCAAACATGTTGTAAGGTTTAGTAAAATTGGCATGTTGTCTCAAAGATGAGGTCTAGCTCAATTCACAAGAACAACAGTTATACCTGGACTCTTAGGACATTATATTTATAGAATAACATACTGGTTGGTGAAATGTCTCACCCTCTCTGGATTTCACGGCCCAGGTCTGACTATGCCCATCTTGGTGTGTGTGTGTGTGTCTGTGTGGCAGTGGCTAGTTGAGCAGTCCTCTGATGGCTGCGGGTGAGATGTTTGCCATGTGGTTAATCAATAACAGGACCATTAAAGCAGGAGAGGAGAACAAACCAACCAACCAACCAAGGGAAAATCTTCCATATGGCTCACTAGACTAACAGGCCAAGGATGAAGGGAGAGAGGAGGAGAGTGAGGAGGAAGAGGAATGGAAGAGCAGGAGGAACAAAAGGGTTTTTCCGCCACATTGACGTGAGACAGAAAGGAGGGGACTTAAGAAGAAGAGAGGGAGAAGAGGGGGTTAAAGAGGGAGAGAGAACCTCATGGTTACGCAAACACTGTGTACCGTACATCTGGAGTGACATCATCGTCCCAGAGAATCAATAACTAGCCACTTCCTGTTTAGTAATTGAAAATCAATGACTGAACACTACCTATCTGCACCCACACACCTGAGACACATACACACACACCACATTTGCATGCACACACACAATCGTAGTTAGGACCAGAGTGCAGATTACACAGTGACATCAGGGGGCCTCTAGTTTTTTTCCACAGGACCTCTTATGTGTGCATAAAAAATGTTTATGGGCATAATAGTAAAGCCAAGCCATTTAACTGTTTTTTAAATTAACTTTTACTTTGGCATGAACCAAACCAGTCAATATGTTTTGCTCTTATTGTCAAACAAATCACTTTGTGTTCGTCCACTTCAAAATTATTCCAGCATCCACGCTATTTGATGAACGGAAAGAGACATCTGTTACATGACATACAGCGATTGCCATTGGGTATACTCTTGTTGCCGAAATTAATTGACGCGTATTGCTGACCTTTTTTGTAGAAAGAAAAGTTGGGACACTGGAAAAGGGCCTGAGATATGGGACTGTCCCAGGATAACAAGTGTAGCCACATGGAAAACAAATGGTTTAAACCATGACACAGAGTTAGGGGTGTTAGTTTTATTTGGAAAAAGCTTTTATTTCAATATTTACCACAGTACCAATTACATTTTTAACAAATAGGAGAATGAATAAATAACCACTATTTAGAGAACCCCCCAAAGTTGGACTTTGCATTCATATTGCATTTAGGGGGACCCATGTCTCATTCAGGGGGTCTGAGCCTCTCTTGGCCCCTTGTAAATTAGCACTCTGTTTGGGACACATAAGTTCCTGTTGATGTCTGCAGAGCTCAGCTCAAGCAGATATATCTCAAGTTTCACCCCCCCCCCACCCCAAACATCCCAGACTCCCTTACCCCCCCTCCCCCTCTTCCACTACTCTCTTATAATAATAATAATAATATATGCCATTTAGCAGACGCTTTTATCCAAAGCGACTTAGTCATGTGTGCATACATTCTACTTATGCTCTCCTCCACTCTCTGTCCCAAACATGTTATTATGTTGCGGTATTGAAACCAGACACCAGAAATAAAAGGCCATGTAGTCACTTGACAGAGATCAGCAACATGCAATAAAAGAGAAGGGAAACACACACACACACGCACAGATGGCCAAGCAGAAGTACAAAATATTAGCCATGCAAACAATTTGTGTCACTCAATATGAACTCAGAACAATGGCAGTGATCTTTCACTAGTGATGCCAGTCAGACATGCAGTCCATAAGGTTCCGTCTATGAGGCTCGCGATTACCTATCCTTGACTAAAACGTAGAATTCAAGTTAAATCATTCTAATGCCGCATATACCATATAGGCAAATGTACATTCATTGAATCACTACAGTTAAGTTATACAAAGTTCACATCCACGAAATCCAATTTCCCTCAGATCACCCCTCTCCTGTACCAAGTCATAGAGCTAACAGAATGTAGTCATAGAGGTTTTGGAGCTTGCAGAAGAGAGAGCCATCAGACTGACAAGGCTGTTGTCAACGCAATGAGCAACTGAGCACAAGCACTACTGTATATCACATCAATCCACCCACTTATCACCTTCTAGCCGACAGAGAGTGCGAGAGAGAAAAGAGGAGAAACAGGTTCCAACAACACTTCAACAACAAGTCACAGAACAGGGGGGGGAGAAAAAAATATGATTTTAACAGAAAAACAAAATGGTGCAATGTCACCCATATAGACGCAGCAGATAAGCAGAGAAGTGTGAATACAATACCTGGGGGTTACTGTGATAGATCTATTTGTATTTGGTGAGTGTTTTTTTTTCTTCCATAGCGCCTTGCTTGCCTCTCATTATCACATATATTTGTTTTGAGACTAGGATTTTTTCTGTTGTTGCCAACAGCGTACTGTATTCTTGAAGTGAGAATATGCCCTACTGCTGCCTGTCTTTATGCAGACATTTGAGTTGAATATAACTGTGTGGGCTAGAGGGTAATATGCTCTATCCTCCACAAGCCCAACAGTCTAGATCCCCTACAGGGGCATCTGTCCGTCTGTCTGTACTCACCTGCTGAGGTGTCTGTCTGCCCCCCACCTCTAGAGACACCATATGGCACACAGACACCAGTAATATCTAGAGCCCTCAGCGTGTGGATGCCTGCCTAGACTTAACAATGACCATTGAAACGTGTCGCCAGATAGCTACTGACTCAGGGAATATTATATTTGAAAATCCAATGATTCGTGTTAGTATTGGTGTGTGTGTCTGTGTGTGTGTGTCCGTCCATCCATGTGTGTCCCTGTGTGTGTAGAGAGAGAAGGTATTAATTTGCTGCTCTAGAGCAAAGTGAAAAAAGCGTTGACCCTTTGCTAACCTTTTCTGAAGACCAGGTCCGCAGGCTCCATGGCTCAGTGTAAAGCCAGCAGCCACAGGAAACACTAACATAATACAGACAGGGCCCTCCTCGATATAGACAGACAGTGTGCACAGACAGACGCACAGGTCTCACACCTATCGTGCACTGCAACTCTACCCTAATTTGGTTTGACTTTGATTTCCAACAGACATCAGTTTAAAACGGATAGCAGAAAAACATGCAATAAAGTAATCTCTGAACTATAGAGCAATGTTGTGCAGCGTAGCGTAGTAGCGTAGCCTAGTGGTTAGAGCGTTGGACAAGTAACCAAAAGGTTGCAAGATCGAATCTCTGAGCTAACAAGGTACAAATCTGTCGTTCTGCCCCTGAACAAGGCAGTTAACCCACTGTTCCTAGGCCGTCATTGAAAATAAGAATTTGTTCTCAACTGACTTGCCTAGTTAAATAAAGGTAAAATAAAATAAATAATGCAGCGGATTAAACAGGACACCATTAATTGGCATAAGTGAAAGAAAGACAGTAGGGAGCATAGTGAGACAGTACCAAGTATAACAAGACAGTGTATGAGGGAAAACACTAACTGAGCAAATCTGCTCATTGTGAGAAGTAGTGGAAAGGTCAGCTCTAAAATAAAGGACAGAAAACAGGAAAGTTTTATATCCTTTTGATTGGTAGGCCCAAGCACGCACTGTAAAACTATAATGGAGGACATAGCCTACTTGCCACATAAGATCGCTTTGAGCCGGTCGGTCTTATGTAGCTAAATTTGAAATTGTGTTTTTTACATTGGATAAAACAGAGACTCAGAGCTACAAAATGGTATATCATACACTGCATTTTTGAGGAATAATGTATTTGAAAGATGACAAACTTGTAAGCTCACTTTTGAGAAAATGGCCTTTGAATGTTTTGATACCTACTGGGGAGTTCTCCTTTGTCTACACCCATTCAGCAATGTTCTCACCCTCTTAAGCCAGCCCCACGCACCTCCTTAAGGATTCACATGTGAGGTCATGTGCTAAATAGTGAGTAGTGTAGAAAAGATTAAGACAAAACTATTGTAAATGTAGTAGTCTATATAAAAAATATTTTAGAAATATTAGATGATACTTTTATCTAAATTGATGGGTCATGTGAAAGAAATGCTATAACTGTCATGTTTTGTCATTTATTATCTTGTCTTGTCCCTGTGCTTCCCATTCTATTCGTTTCCCTCTGCTGGTCTTATTAGGTTCTTTCCCTCTTTCTATCCCTCTCTCTCCCCCTCCCTCTCTCACTCTCTCGCTCTCTCTTCTCTCTATCGTTCCGTTCCTGCTCCCAGCTGTTCCTATTCCCCTAATCAATCATTTAGTCTTCCCACACCTGTTCCCGATCCTTTCCCCTGATTAGAGTCCCTATTTCTTCCTTTGTGTTCCGTTCCTGTCCTGTCGGTTCCTTGTCTAGAATTCACCGTGCTGTGTTTGTGTATCGCCCTGTCGTGTCGTGTTTTCCTCAGATGCTGCGTGGTGAGCAGGTGTCTGAGTCTGTCTGGTTCAAGTGCCTTCCCGAGGCAACCTGCTGTTCACCTGCTGTTCAAGATCGAGTCTCCAGTTTGTCCTCGTCATTTCGAGTGAAAGTTGTGTTTTTTGTTTGTATTTACTTTACTGGATTAAAGACTCTGTTTTCGCCAAGTCGCTTTTGGGTCCTCTTTCACCTGCATGACAGAAGGAACCGACCAAGGAATGGACCCAGCGACTTCAGACGCTCGTTACACTGCCGTCGAGATCCAAGGAGCCATGCTCGGCAGACACGAGCAGGAATTGTCTGCTGCTCGCCATGCCGTGGAGAACCTGGCCGCTCAGGTTTCCGACCTCTCTGGACAGTTCCAGAGTCTACGTCTCGTGCCACCTGTTACTTCCTGGCCTGCCGAGCCTCCAGAACCTAGGGTTAATAACCCACCTTGCTACTCCGGGCAGCCCACTGAGTGCCGCTCCTTTCTCACGCAGTGTGAGATTGTGTTCTCTCTCCAACCCAACACATACTCTAGAGAGAGAGCTCGGGTTGCTTACGTCATTTCACTCCTTACTGGCCGGGCTCGAGAATGGGGCACAGCTATCTGGGAGGCAAGGGCTGATTGCTCTAACAAGTTCCAGAACTTTAAAGAGGAGATGATTCGGGTTTTTGACCGTTCAGTTTTTGGTAGGGAGGCTTCTAGGGCCCTGGCTTCCTTATGCCAAGGTGAACGGTCCATTACGGATTATTCTATTGAGTTTCGCACTCTTGCTGCCTCTAGTGAGTGGAACGAGCCGGCGCTGCTCGCTCGTTTTCTGGAGGGACTCCACGCAGTGGTTAAGGATGAGATTCTCTCCCGGGAGGTTCCTTCAGATGTGGACTCTTTGATTGCTCTCGCCATCCGCATAGAACGACGGGTAGATCTTCGTCACCGGGCTCGTGGAAGAGAGCTCGCATCAACGGTGTTTCCCTGCTCCGCATCGCAACCATCTCCCTCCTCTGGCTCAGGGTCTGAGCCCATGCAGCTGGGAGGGATTCGCATCTCGACTAAGGAGAGGGAACGGAGGATCACCAACCGCCTGTGCCTCTATTGCGGAGTTGCTGGACATTTTGTTAATTCATGTCCAGTAAAAGCCAGAGCTCATCTGTAAGCGGAGGGCTACAGGTGAGCGCAACTACTCAAGTCTCTCCATCAAGATCCTGTACTACTTTGTCGGTCCATCTACGCTGGACCGGTTCGGGTGCTACATGTAGTGCCTTGATAGACTCTGGGGCTGAGGGTTGTTTCATGGACGAAGCATGGGTTCGGAAACATGACATTCCTTTCAGAGAGTTAGAGAAGCCTACGCCCATGTTCGCCTTAGATGGTAGTCATCTTCCCAGTATCAGATTTGAGACACTACCTTTAACCCTCACAGTATCTGGTAACCACAGTGAGACTATTTCTTTTTTGATTTTTCGTTCACCGTTTACACCTGTTGTTTTGGGTCATCCCTGGCTAGTATGTCATAATCCTTCTATTAATTGGTCTAGTAATTCTATCCTATCCTGGAACGTTTCTTGTCATGTGAAGTGTTTAATGTCTGCCATCCCTCCCGTTTCTTCTGTCCCTACTTCTCAGGAGGAACCTGGCGATTTGACAGGAGTGCCGGAGGAATATCATGATCTGCGCACGGTCTTCAGTCGGTCCCGAGCCAACTCCCTTCCTCCTCACCGGTCGTATGATTGTAGTATTGATCTCCTTCCGGGGACCACTCCTCCTCGGGGTAGACTATACTCTCTGTCGGCTCCCGAACGTAAGGCTCTCGAGGATTATTTGTCTGTGTCTCTTGACGCCGGTACCATAGTGCCTTCTTCCTCTCCGGCCGGGGCGGGGTTCTTTTTGTTAAGAAGAAGGACGGTACTCTGCGCCCCTGCGTGGATTATCGAGGGCTGAATGACATAACGGTTAAGAATCGTTATCCGCTTCCCCTTATGTCATCAGCCTTCGAGATTCTGCAGGGAGCCAGGTGCTTTACTAAGTTGGACCTTCGTAACGCTTACCATCTCGTGCGCATCAGAGAGGGGGACGAGTGGAAAACGGCGTTTAACACTCCGTTAGGGCATTTTGAGTACCGGGTTCTGCCGTTTGGTCTCGCCAATGCGCCAGCTGTTTTTCAGGCATTAGTTAATGATGTTCTGAGAGACATGCTGAACATCTTTGTTTTTGTCTATCTTGACGATATCCTGATTTTTTCACCGTCACTCGAGATTCATGTTCAGCACGTTCGACGTGTTCTACAGCGCCTTTTAGAGAATTGTCTCTACGTAAAGGCTGAGAAGTGCTCTTTTCATGTCTCCTCCGTTACTTTTCTCGGTTCCGTTATTTCCGCTGAAGGCATTCAGATGGATTCCGCTAAGGTCCAAGCTGTCAGTGATTGGCCCGTTCCAAGGTCACGTGTCGAGTTGCAGCGCTTTTTAGGTTTCGCTAATTTCTATCGGCGTTTCATTCGTAATTTCGGTCAAGTTGCTGCCCCTCTCACAGCTCTTACTTCTGTCAAGACGTGTTTTAAGTGGTCCGGTTCCGCCCAGGGAGCTTTTGATCTTCTAAAAGAACGTTTTACGTCCGCTCCTATCCTCGTTACTCCTGACGTCACTAGACAATTCATTGTCGAGGTTGACGCTTCAGAGGTAGGCGTGGGAGCCATTCTATCCCAGCGCTTCCAGTCTTACGATAAGGTTCATCCTTGCGCTTATTTTTCTCATCGCCTGTCGCCATCTGAGCGCAACTATGATGTGGGTAACCGTGAACTGCTCGCCATCCGCTTAGCCCTAGGCGAATGGCGACAGTGGTTGGAGGGGGCGACCGTTCCTTTGTCGTTTGGACAGACCATAAGAACCTTGAGTACATCCGTTCTGCCAAACGACTTAATGCCCGTCAAGCTCGTTGGGCGTTGTTTTTCGCTCGTTTCGAGTTTGTGATTTCTTACCGTCCGGGTAGCAAGAACACTAAGCCTGATGCCTTATCCCGTCTGTTTAGTTCTTCTGTGGCTTCTACTGATCCCGAGGGGATTCTTCCTTATGGGCGTGTTGTCGGGTTGACAGTCTGGGGAATTGAAAGACAGGTTAAGCAAGCACTCACGCACACTGCGTCGCCGCGCGCTTGTCCTAGTAACCTCCTTTTCGTTCCTGTTTCCACTCGTCTGGCTGTTCTTCAGTGGGCTCACTCTGCCAAGTTAGCTGGTCATCCCGGTGTTCGAGGCACTCTTGCGTCTATTCGCCAGCGCTTTTGGTGGCCGACTCAGGAGCGTGACACGCGCCGTTTCGTGGCTGCTTGTTCGGACTGCGCGCAGACTAAGTCGGGTAACTCTCCTCCTGCCGGTCGTCTCAGACCGCTCCCCATTCCTTCTCGACCATGGTCTCACATCGCCCTAGACTTCATTACCGGTCTGCCTTTGTCTGCGGGGAGGACTGTGATTCTTACGGTTGTCGATAGGTTCTCTAAGGCGGCACATTTCATTCCCCTCGCTAAACTTCCTTCCGCTAAGGAGACGGCACAAATCATTATCGAGAATGTATTCAGAATTCATGGCCTCCCGTTAGACGCCGTTTCAGACAGAGGCCCGCAATTCACGTCACAGTTTTGGAGGGAGTTCTGTCGTTTGATTGGTGCGTCCGTCAGTCTCTCTTCCGGGTTTCATCCCCAGTCTAACGGTCAAGCAGAGAGGGCCAATCAGACGATTGGTCGCATACTACGCAGCCTTTCTTTCAGAAACCCTGCGTCTTGGGCAGAACAGCTCCCCTGGGCAGAATACGCTCACAATTCGCTTCCTTCGTCTGCTACCGGGTTATCTCCGTTTCAGAGTTGTCATGTTTGTCATTTATTATCATGTCTTGTCCCTGTGCTCCCCATTCTATTCGTTTCCCTCTGCTGGTCTTATTAGGTTCTTTCCCTCTTTCTATCCCTCTCTCTCCCCCTCCCTCTCTCACTCTCTCGCTCTCTCTTCTCTCTATCGTTCCGTTCCTGCTCCCAGCTGTTCCTATTCCCCTAATCATCATTTAGTCTTCCCACACCTGTTCCCGATCCTTTCCCCTGATTAGAGTCCCTATTTCTTCCTTTGTGTTCCGTTCCTGTCCCGTCGGTTCCTTGTTTAGAATTCACCGTGCTGTGATTGTGTATCGCCCTGTCCTGTCGTGTTTTTGCCTTCATCAGATGCTGCGTGTGAGCAGGTGTCTCCGTCAGCTACGGCCTGCGCCTACCCGAAGCGACCTGCAGTCTGTGGCCGCTTCTCCTGTTATTCCCCTCTACAGACTAGAGGATTTCTGTTATTCCCTGTTTGGACATTTCCTGTTAAGGATTCAGGATTTGTCGTTTTCTGTTTGGACTTGAATAAACTCTGTTTCTGTTAAGTCGCTTTTGGGTCCTCTTTCACCTGCATGACAGAAGGAACCGACCAAGGAATGGACCCAGCGACTTCAGACGCTCGTTACACTGCCGTCAAGATCCAAGGAGCCATGCTCGGCAGACACGAGCAGGAATTGTCTGCTGCTCGCCATGCCGTGGAGAACCTGGCCGCTCAGGTTTCCGACCTCTCTGGACAGTTCCAGAGTCTACGTCTCGTGCCACCTGTTACTTCCTGGCCTGCCGAGCCTCCAGAACCTAGGGTTAATAACCCACCTTGCTACTCCGGGCAGCCCACTGAGTGCCGCTCCTTTCTCACGCAGTGTGAGATTGTGTTCTCTCTCCAACCCAACACATACTCTAGAGAGAGAGCTCGGGTTGCTTACGTCATTTCACTCCTTACTGGCCGGGCTCGAGAATGGGGCACAGCTATCTGGGAGGCAAGGGCTGATTGCTCTAACAAGTTCCAGAACTTTAAAGAGGAGATGATTCGGGTTTTTGACCGTTCAGTTTTTGGTAGGGAGGCTTCTAGGGCCCTGGCTTCCTTATGCCAAGGTGAACGGTCCATAACGGATTATTCTATTGAGTTTCGCACTCTTGCTGCCTCTAGTGAGTGGAACGAGCCGGCGCTGCTCGCTCGTTTTCTGGAGGGACTCCACGCAGTGGTTAAGGATGAGATTCTCTCCCGGGAGGTTCCTTCAGATGTGGACTCTTTGATTGCTCTCGCCATCCGCATAGAACGACGGGTAGATCTTCGTCACCGGGCTCGTGGAAGAGAGCTCGCATCAACGGTGTTTCCCTGCTCCGCATCGCAACCATCTCCCTCCTCTGGCTTTGAGACTGAGCCCATGCAGCTGGGAGGGATTCGCATCTCGACTAAGGAGAGGGAACGGAGGATCACCAACCGCCTGTGCCTCTATTGCGGAGTTGCTGGACATTTTGTTAATTCATGTCCAGTAAGAGGCCAGAGCCCATCAGTAAGCGGAGGGCTACTGGTGAGCGCTACTACTCAGGTCTCTTCATCTAGATCTTGTACTACTATGTCGGTCCATCTACGCTGGACCGGTTCGGTGCTACATGCAGTGCCTTGATTGACTCTGGGGCTGAGGGTTGTTTCATGGACGAAGCATGGGTTCGGAAACATAACATTCCTTTCAGACCGTTAGACAAGCCTACGCCCATGTTTGCCTTAGATGGTAGTCATCTTCCCAGTATCAAATTTGAGACACTACCTTTAACTCTCACAGTATCTGGTAACCACAGTGAGACTATTTCTTTTTTGATTTTCCGTTCACCGTTCACACCTGTTGTTTTGGGTCATCCCTGGCTAGTATGTCATAATCCTTCTATTAATTGGTCTAGTAATTCTATCCTATCCTGGAACGTTTCTTGTCATGTGAAGTGTTTAATGTCTGCCATCCCTCCCGTTTCTTCTGTCCCTACTTCTCAGGAGGAACCTGGCGATTTGACAGGAGTGCCGGAGGAATATCATGATCTGCGCACGGTCTTCAGTCGGTCCCGAGCCAACTCCCTTCCTCCTCACCGGTCGTATGATTGTAGTATTGATCTCCTTCCGGGGACCACTCCTCCTCGAGGTAGACTATACTCTCTGTCGGCTCCCGAACGTAAGGCTCTCGAGGATTATTTGTCTGTGTCTCTTGACGCCGGTACCATAGTGCCTTCTTCTTCTCCGGCCGGGGCGGGGTTCTTTTTTGTTAAGAAGAAGGACGGTACTCTGCGCCCCTGCGTGGATTATCGAGGGCTGAATGACATAACGGTTAAGAATCGTTATCCGCTTCCCCTTATGTCATCAGCCTTCGAGATTCTGCAGGGAGCCAGGTGCTTTACTAAGTTGGACCTTCGTAACGCTTACCATCTCGTGCGCATCAGAGAGGGGGACGAGTGGAAAACGGCGTTTAACACTCCGTTAGGGCATTTTGAGTACCGGGTTCTGCCGTTCGGTCTCGCCAATGCGCCAGCTGTTTTTCAGGCATTAGTTAATGATGTTCTGAGAGACATGCTGAACATCTTTGTTTTTGTCTATCTTGACGATATCCTGATTTTTTCTCCGTCACTCGAGATTCATGTTCAGCACGTTCGACGTGTTCTACAGCGCCTTTTAGAGAATTGTCTCTACGTAAAGGCTGAGAAGTGCTCTTTTCATGTCTCCTCCGTTACTTTTCTCGGTTCCGTTATTTCCGCTGAAGGCATTCAGATGGATTCCGCTAAGGTCCAAGCTGTCAGTGATTGGCCCGTTCCAAGGTCACGTGTCGAGTTGCAGCGCTTTTTAGGTTTCGCTAATTTCTATCGGCGTTTCATTCGTAATTTCGGTCAAGTTGCTGCCCCTCTCACAGCTCTTACTTCTGTCAAGACGTGTTTTAAGTGGTCCGGTTCCGCCCAGGGAGCTTTTGATCTTCTAAAAGAACGTTTTACGTCCGCTCCTATCCTCGTTACTCCTGACGTCACTAGACAATTCATTGTCGAGGTTGACGCTTCAGAGGTAGGCGTGGGAGCCATTCTATCCCAGCGCTTCCAGTCTGACGATAAGGTTCATCCTTGCGCTTATTTTTCTCATCGCCTGTCGCCATCTGAGCGCAACTATGATGTGGGTAACCGTGAACTGCTCGCCATCCGCTTAGCCCTAGGCGAATGGCGACAGTGGTTGGAGGGGGCGACCGTTCCTTTGTCGTTTGGACAGACCATAAGAACCTTGAGTACATCCGTTCTGCCAAACGACTTAATGCCTGTCAAGCTCGTTGGGCGTTGTTTTTCGCTCGTTTCGAGTTTGTGATTTCTTACCGTCCGGGTAGCAAGAACACCAAGCCTGATGCCTTATCCCGTCTGTTTAGTTCTTCTGTGGCTTCTACTGATCCCGAGGGGATTCTTCCTTATGGGCGTGTTGTCGGGTTAACAGTCTGGGGAATTGAAAGACAGGTTAAGCAAGCACTCACGCACACTGCGTCGCCGCGCGCTTGTCCTAGTAACCTCCTTTTCGTTCCTGTTTCCACTCGTCTGGCTGTTCTTCAGTGGGCTCACTCTGCCAAGTTAGCTGGTCATCCCGGTGTTCGAGGCACTCTTGCGTCTATTCGCCAGCGCTTTTGGTGGCCGACTCAGGAGCGTGACACGCGCCGTTTCGTGGCTGCTTGTTCGGACTGCGCGCAGACTAAGTCGGGTAACTCTCCTCCTGCCGGTCGTCTCAGACCGCTCCCCATTCCTTCTCGACCATGGTCTCACATCGCCTTAGACTTCATTACCGGTCTGCCTTTGTCTGCGGGGAAGACTGTGAGAGCCGCCAATAAACGCAGGATTAAGAGTCCAAGGTATTGTTGCGGCCAGAGAGTGTGGCTTTCCACTCGCAACCTTCCTCTTACGACAGCTTCTCGTAAGTTGACTCCGCGGTTCATTGGTCCGTTCCGTGTCTCCCAGGTCGTCAATCCTGTCGCTGTGCGACTGCTTCTTCCGCGACATCTTCGTCGCGTCCATCCTGTCTTCCATGTCTCCTGTGTTAAGCCCTTTCTTCGCACCCCGTTCGTCTTCCCTCCCCCTCCCCCGTCCTTGTCGAGAGCGCACCTATTTACAAGGTACATAAGATCATGGACATGCGTTCTCGGGACGGGGTCACCAATACTTAGTGGATTGGGAGGGTTACGGTCCTGAGGAGAGGAGTTGGGTTCCGTCTCGGGACGTGCTGGACCGTTCACTCATCGATGATTTCCTCCGTTGCCGCCAGGATTCCTCCTCGAGTGCGCCAGGAGGCGCTCGGTGAGTGGGGGGTACTGTTATGTTTGTCATTTATTATCATGTCTTGTCCCTGTGCTCCCCATTCTATTCGTTTCCCTCTGCTGGTCTTATTAGGTTCTTTCCCTCTTTCTATCCCTCTCTCTCCCCTCCCTCTCTCACTCTCTCGCTCTCTCTTCTCTCTATCGTTCCGTTCCTGCTCCCAGCTGTTCCTATTCCCCTAATCATCATTTAGTCTTCCCACACCTGTTCCCGATCCTTTCCCCTGATTAGAGTCCCTATTTATTCCTTTGTGTTCCGTTCCTGTCCCGTCGGTTCCTTGTTTAGAATTCACCGTGCTGTGATTGTGTATCGCCCTGTCCTGTCGTGTTTTTGCCTTCATCAGATGCTGCGTGTGAGCAGGTGTCTCCGTCAGCTACGGCCTGCGCCTACCCGAAGCGACCTGCAGTCTGTGGCCGCTTCTCCTGTTATTCCCCTCTACAGACTAGAGGATTTCTGTTATTCCCTGTTTGGACATTTCCTGTTAAGGATTCAGGATTTGTCGTTTTCTGTTTGGACTTGAATAAACTCTGTTTCTGTTAAGTCGCTTTTGGGTCCTCTTTCACCTGCATGACAAGAGTAGTCTGGGTTACCAGCCTCCTCTGTTCTCATCCCAGCTTGCCGAGTCCAGCGTTCCCTCCGCTCAAGCGTTTGTCCAACGTTGTGAGCGCACCTGGAGGAGGGTGAGGTCTGCACTTTGCCGTTACAGGGCACAGACTGTGAGAGCCGCCAATAAACGCAGGATTAAGAGTCCAAGGTATTGTTGCGGCCAGAGAGTGTGGCTTTCCACTCGCAACCTTCCTCTTACGACAGCTTCTCGTAAGTTGACTCCGCGGTTTATTGGTCCGTTCCGTGTCTCCCAGGTCGTCAATCCTGTCGCTGTGCGACTGCTTCTTCCGCGACATCTTCGTCGCGTCCATCCTGTCTTCCATGTCTCCTGTGTCAAGCCCTTTCTTCGCACCCCCGTTCGTCTTCCCTCCCCCCCCGTCCTTGTCGAGAGCGCACCTATTTACAAGGTACATAAGATCATGGACATGCGTTCTCGGGACGGGGTCACCAATACTTAGTGGATTGGGAGGGTTACGGTCCTGAGGAGAGGAGTTGGGTTCCGTCTCGGGACGTGCTGGACCGTTCACTCATTGATGATTTCCTCCGTTGCCGCCAGGATTCCTCCTCGAGTGCGCCAGGAGGCGCTCGGTGAGTGGGGGGTACTGTCATGTTTTGTCATTTATTATCTTGTCTTGTCCCTGTGCTTCCCATTCTATTCGTTTCCCTCTGCTGGTCTTATTAGGTTCTTTCCCTCTTTCTATCCCTCTCTCTCCCCTCCCTCTCTCACTCTCTCGCTCTCTCTTCTCTCTATCGTTCCGTTCCTGCTCCCAGCTGTTCCTATTCCCCTAATCAATCATTTAGTCTTCCCACACCTGTTCCCGATCCTTTCCCCTGATTAGAGTCCCTATTTCTTCCTTTGTGTTCCGTTCCTGTCCTGTCGGTTCCTTGTCTAGAATTCACCGTGCTGTGTTTGTGTATCGCCCTGTCGTGTCGTGTTTTCCTCAGATGCTGCGTGGTGAGCAGGTGTCTGAGTCTGTCTGGTTCAAGTGCCTTCCCGAGGCAACCTGCTGTTCACCTGCTGTTCAAGATCGAGTCTCCAGTTTGTCCTCGTCATTTCGAGTGAAAGTTGTGTTTTTTGTTTGTATTTACTTTACTGGATTAAAGACTCTGTTTTCGCCAAGTCGCTTTTGGGTCCTCTTTCACCTGCATAACAATAACCCCCAGTCAAATCCAATGGTGTAAAAAGTAGAACATTGTCATACTTCAGTAAAAGTAAAGATACCTTAAAAGAAAATGACTCAAGTGAAAGTCATCTGTTAAAATACTACTTGAGAAAAAGTCTAAAAGTTTTTTGTGTTAAAAATACTTAAGTATCAAAAGTAAATGGAATTAATAAAATTTACTTAAGTTTCAAAATTAAAATAAAAAATAATTTCAAAATCCTTATATTAATAAACCAGATGGCACAATTTTATGTTTATTTCTTTATTACGTAATTTACAAACAAAGGACTTGTGTTTAGTGAGTCTGCCAGATCAGATGCAGTAGGGATGGCCAGGGATGTTCTATTGATTAGTGTGTGAATTGAACAATTTTCCTGTCAAAATGTAGCAAGTACTTTCGGTGTCAGGGAAAATGCATGGAGTAAAAAATACATCTTTTTATTCAGAATGTAGTGAAGTAAAAGTAAAACATGACTGGTCTGTCTGAACCATGCATGAACAAGGGAATCTTGTTGTGCAGGTGAAGGAGGACCCAAACGCGACTTAACAGAAACAGAGTTTATTAATGCTCAAAACCGAATAACTGAAATCCTCTAGATAGTAGAGGGGAAAACAACTGGAGAAGCGGCCACAGACTGCAGGTCGCTTCGGGTAGGCGCAGGCCGTAGTCAACTGAGACACCTGCTCACACGCAGCGTCTGAAGAAGGCACAAAACACGACAGGACAGGGTGATACACAATCACGGCAAAAACACGACAGGACAGGGCGAAACGCAATTACAGCATGGAATACAAAACAAGGAACCGACGGAACAGGAACGGATCACAAAGGAATAAATAGGGAGTCTAATCAGGGGAAAGGATCGGGAACAGGTGTGGAAAGACTAAATGATGATTAGGGGAATAGGAACAGCTGGGAGCAGGAACGGAACGACAGAGAGAAGAGAGAGCGAGAGAGTGAGAGAGGGAGGGGGAGAGAGAAGGATAGAACCAAACAAGACCAGCAGAGGGAAACGAATAGCATGGGGAGCACAGGGACAAGACATGACAATGAATGACAAACATGACAGTACCCCCCACTCACCGAGCGCCTCCTGGCGCACTCGAGGAGGAATCCTGGCGGCAACGGAGGAAATCATCGATGAGCGAACGGTCCAGCACGTCCCGAGACGGAACCCAACTCCTCTCCTCAGGACCGTAACCCTCCCAATCCACTAGGTATTGGTGACCCCGTCCCCGAGAACGCATGTCCATAATTTTATGTACCTTGTAAATAGGTGCGCTCTCGACAAGGACGGGAGGGGGGAGGGAAGACGAACGGGGGTGCGAAGAAAGGGCTTAACACAGGAGACATGGAAGACAGGATGGACGCGACGAAGATGTCGCGGAAGAAGCAGTCGCACAGCGACAGGATTGACGACCTGGGAGACACGGAACGGACCAATGAACCCGGAGTCAACTTACGAGAAGCTGTCGTAAGAGGAAGGTTGCGAGTGGAAAGCCACACTCTCTGGCCGCAACAATACCTTGGACTCTTAATCCTGCGTTTATTGGCGGCTCTCACCGTCTGTGCCCTGTAACGGCAAAGTGCAGACCTCACCCTCCTCCAGGTGCGCTCACAACGTTGGACAAACGCTTGAGCGGAGGGAACGCTGGACTCGGCAAGCTGGGATGAGAACAGAGGAGGCTGGTAACCCAGACTACTCTGAAACGGAGATAACCCGGTAGCAGACGAAGGAAGCGAATATTCTGCCCAGGGGAGCTGTTCTGCCCAAGACGCAGGGTTCCTGAAAGAAAGGCTGCGTTTGCGACCAATCGTCTGATTGGCCCTCTCTGCTTGACCGTTAGACTGGGGATGAAACCCGGAAGAGAGACTGACGGACGCACCAATCAAACGACAGAACTCCCTCCAAAACTGTGACGTGAATTGCGGACCTCTGTCTGAAACGGCGTCTAACGGGAGGCCATGAATTCTGAATACATTCTCAATAATGATTTGTGCCGTCTCCTTAGCGGAAGGAAGTTTAGCGAGGGGAATGAAATGTGCCGCCTTAGAGAACCTATCGACAACCGTCACAGTCTTCCCCGCAGACAAAGGCAGACCGGTGAAGTCTAAGGCAATGTGAGACCATGGTCGAGAAGGAATGGGAGCGGTCTGAGACGACCGGCAGGAGGAGAGTTACCCGACTTAGTCTGCGCGCAGTCCGAACAGGCAGCCACGAAACGGCGCGTTCACGCTCCTGAGTCGGCCACCAAAAGCGCTGGCGAATAGACGCAAGAGTGCCTCGAACACCGGGATGACCCGCTAACTTGGCAGAGTGAGCCCACTGAAGAACAGCCAGACGAGTGGAAACAGGAACGAAAAGGAGGTTACTAGGACAAGCGCGCGGCGACGCAGTGTGCGTGAGTGCTTGCTTAACCTGTCTTTCAATTCCCCAGACTGTTAACCCGACAACACGCCCATAAGGAAGAATCCCCTCGGGATCAGTAGAAGCCACAGAAGAACTAAACAGACGGGATAAGGCATCAGGCTTGGTGTTCTTGCTACCCGGACGGTAAGAAATCACAAACTCGAAACGAGTTCGAGCTTGACGGGCATTAAGTCGTTTGGCAGAACGGATGTACTTTCTTATGGTCTGTCCAAACGACAAAAGGAACGGTCGCCCTCCAACCACTGTCGCCATTCGCCTAGGGCTAAGCGGATGGCGAGCAGTTCACGGTTACCCACATCATAGTTGCGCTCAGATGGCGACAGGCGATGAGAAAAATAAGCGCAAGGATGAACCGTCAGACTGGGAGCGCTGGGATAGAATGGCTCCCACGCCTACCTCTGAAGGCCAACCTCGACAATGAATTGTCTAGTGACGTCAGGAGTAACGAGGATAGGAGCGGACGTAAAACGTTCTCTTAGAAGATCAAAAGCTCCCTGGGCGGAACCGGACCACTTAAAACACGTCTTGACAGAAGTAAGAGCTGTGAGAGGGGCAGCAACTTGACCGAAATTACGAATGAAACGCCGATAGAAATTAGCCCTAAGAAGCGCTGCAACTCGACACGTGACCTTGGAACGGGCCAATCACTGACAGCTTGGACCTTAGCGGAATCCATCTGAATGCCTTCAGCGGAAATAACGGAACCGAGAAAAGTAACGGAGGAGACATGAAAAGAGCACTTCTCAGCCTTTACGTAGAGACAATTCTCTAAAAGGCGCTCACGTCGAACGTGCTGAACATGAATCTCGAGTGACGGAGAAAAAATCAGGATATCGTCAAGATAGACAAAAACAAAAATGTTTGTCTCTCAGAACATCATTAACTAATGCCTGAAAAACAGCTGGCGCATTGGCGAGACCGAACGGCAGAACCCGGTACTCAAAATGCCCTAACGGAGTATTAAACGCCGTTTTCCACTCGTCCCCTCTCTGATGCGCACGAGATGGTAAGCGTTACGAAGGTCCAACTTAGTAAAGCACCTGGCTCCCTGCAGAATCTCGAAGGCTGATGACATAAGGGGGAAGCGGATAACGATTCTTAACCGTTATGTCATTCAGCCTCGATAATCCACGCAGGGGCGCAGAGTACCGTCCTTCTTCTTAACAAAAAGAACCCCGCCCCGGCCGGAGAGGAAGAAGGCACTATGGTACCGGCGTCAAGAGACACAGACAAATAATCCTCGAGAGCCTTACGTTCGGGAGCCGACAGAGAGTATAGTCTACCTCGAGGAGGAGTGGTCCCCGGAAGGAGATCAATACTACAATCATACGACCGGTGAGGAGGAAGGGAGTTGGCTCGGGACCGACTGAAGACCGTGCGCAGATCATGATATTCCTCCGGCACTCCTGTCAAATCGCCAGGTTCCTCCTGAGAAGTAGGGACAGAAGAAATGGGAGGGATGGCAGACATTAAACACTTCACATGACAAGAAACGTTCCAGGATAGGATAGAATTACTAGACCAATTAATAGAAGGATTATGACATACAAGCCAGGGGTGACCCAAAACAACAGGTGTAAACGGTGAACGGAAAATCAAAAAAGACATAGTCTCACTGTGGTTACCAGATACTGTGAGAGTTAAAGGTAGTGTCTCAAATTTGATACTGGGAAGATGACTACCATCTAAGGCAAACATGGGCGTAGGCCTGTCTAACGGTCTGAAAGGAATGTTATGTTTCCGAGCCCATGCTTCGTCCATGAAACAACCCTCAGCCCCAGAGTCAATCAAAGCACTGCATGTAGCACCCGAACCGGTCCAGCGTAGATGGACCGACATAGTAGTACAAGATCTAGATGAAGGGACCTGAGTAGTAGCGCTCACCAGTAGCCCTCCGCTTACTGATGGGCTCTGGCCTCTTACTGGACATGAAATAACAAAATGTCCAGCAACTCCGCAATAGAGGCACAGGCGGTTGGTGATCCTCTGTTCCCTCTCCTTATTCGAGATGCGAATCCCTCCCAGCTGCATGGGCTCAGTCTCAAAGCCAGAGGGAGATGGTTGCGATGCGGAGCAGGGAAACACCGTTGATGCGAGCTCTCTTCCACGAGCCCGGTGACGAAGATCTACCCGTCGTTCTATGCGGATGGCGAGAGCAATCAAGGAGTCCACATCTGAAGGAACCTCCCGGGAGAGAATCTCATCCTTAACCACTGCGTGGAGTCCCTCCAGAAAACGAGCGAGCAGCGCCGACTCGTTCCACTCACTAGAGGCAGCAAGAGTGCGAAACTCAATGGAATAATCCGTTATGGACCGTTCACCTTGGCATAAGGAAGCCAGGGCCCTAGAAGCCTCCTCACCAAAAACTGAACGGTCAAAAACCCGAATCATCTCCTCTTTAAAGTTCTGGAATCTGTTAGAGCAATCAGCCCTTGCCTCCCAGATAGCTGTGCCCCATTCTCGAGCCCGGCCAGTAAGGAGTGAAATGACGAAAGCAACCCGAGCTCTCTCTCTAGAGTATGTGGGGTTGGAGAGAGAACACAATCTCACACTGCGTGAGAAAGGAGCGGCACTCAGTGGGCTGCCCGGAGTAGCAAGGTGGGTTATTAACCCTGGGTTCAGGAGGCTCGGCAGGCCAGGGAGTAACAGGTGGCACGAGACGTAGACTCTGGAACTGTCCAGAGAGGTCGGAAACCTGAGCGGCCAGGTTCTCCACGGCATGGCGAGCAGCAGACAATTCCTGCTCGTGTCTTGGCTCCTTGGATCTCGACGACAGTGTAACGAGCGTCTGAAGTCGCTGGGTCCATTCTGTGGTCGGTTCCTTCTGTTGTGCAGGTGAAGGAGGACCCAAACGCGACTTAACAGAAACAGAGTTTATTAATGCTCAAAACCGAATAACTGAAATCCTCTAGATAGTAGAGGGGAAAACAACTGGAGAAGCGGCCACAGACTGCAGGTCGCTTCGGGTAGGCGCAGGCCGTAGTCAACTGAGACACCTGCTCACACGCAGCGTCTGAAGAAGGCACAAAACACGACAGGACAGGGTGATACACAATCACGGCAAAAAACACGACAGGACAGGGCGAAACGCAATTACAGCATGGAATACAAAACAAGGAACCGACGGAACAGGAACGGATCACAAAGGAATAAATAGGGAGTCTAATCAGGGGAAAGGATCGGGAACAGGTGTGGAAAGACTAAATGATGATTAGGGGAATAGGAACAGCTGGGAGCAGGAACGGAACGACAGAGAGAAGAGAGAGCGAGAGAGTGAGAGAGGGAGGGGGAGAGAGAAGGATAGAACCAAACAAGACCAGCAGAGGGAAACGAATAGCATGGGGAGCACAGGGACAAGACATGACAATGAATGACAAACATGACAAATCTATATTCGGAGACCCTTTTTCTGTCCTGCCCTTGACTTTGTTGCAGGGCATGTGACGTCCATAGTCTCTTTGTAACTAAACTCCCTTATCTTCTCAAAAATATATGTTTGTCTAGCTGTGTCCAGTCCAGGTGGTGCTTGTACAGGCAGACCATCTATGGGAGGAAGGATGTCAGCATTGCACAGCTGCTGAAACCTGGTCCTGACTGAGTCCGAACGCTCCTTGCCGACAACACCAGGCTCCAGAGCATCAAAGCTGTAAAACAGGAAATAACTAAATAAATTGAGAAGGCTTTACAACTTTGCACAAAATCAATTCACCTCACAAGTTTAGATAAGAAGAAGAATAACCTCATACAATGCAATGACAATGATATTCACGTGAAGTGCTGGTATTGTTTGATCTGTAGCATCGGCCTGAAGTAGAGAGTCAGGTGTTGTTTCCAGCTATGGCTTTCCACCAGCACCGTACCATCCTCCAGTCCAACCAGCTGTGGGATGTTGACCCTGTCAGAGTGCTGTCTTTCACTTTGCTGGACAACATGCCTTCATCAATCAAGTAGTTGACTTGTTGTGGTATTCCTTCACAGCAGACACCAAACAAGCCACACTTCCGAGGAGTAAAGAAGTAGATGGGACCTGGCTGCAGGCTATTGCACCTGAAAACAACAAAAGAACATTAAGATAAATTACAATTAATTGTCTCACCCCTGTCAGTCTGTCTTTACACTGCTCAGTGAAAGGTATTTGCCTTATATATACAGTTGTAGTCGTAAGTTTGCATACACTTAGGTTGGAGTTATTAAAACTTGTTTTTCAACCACTCCACAAATTTCTTGTGAACAAACTATAGTTTTCGCAAGTCGGTTAGGACATCTACTTTGTGCATGACACAAGTAATTTTTCCAACAATTGTTTACAGATGATTTCATTTATAATTCACTGTATCACAATTGTTTACAGATTATTTCCCTTATAATTCACTGTATCACAATTCCAGTGGGTCAGAAGTTTACATAAACTAAGTTGACTGAGCCTTTAAACAGCTTGGAAAATTCCAGAAAATTATGTCATGGCTTCTAATAGGCTAATTAACATCATTTGAGTCAATTGGAGGTGTATTTATGGGTGTATTTCAAGGCCTACCTTCAAACTCAGTGCCTCTTTGCTTGACATTATGGGAAAATCTAAAGAAATCAGCCAAGACCTCGGAAAATAATTGTAGACCTCCACAAGTCTGGTTCATCATTGGGAGCAATTTCCAAACACCTGAAGGTACCATGTTCATCTGTACAAACAATAGTACGCAAGTATAAACACTATGGGACCACACAGCCATCAAACCGCTCAATAAGGAGACTGTCTCCTAGAGATAAATGAACTTTGGTGCAAAAAGTGCAAATCAATCCCAGAACAACAGCAAAGGACCTTGTGAAGATGCTGGAGGAAACGGGTACAAAAGTGTCTATATCCATAGAGTCCTATATTGACACAACCTGAAATGCAGCTCAGCAAGGAAGAAGCCACTGTTCCAAAACCGCCATAAAAAGACTGACTACGGTTTGCAACTGCACATGGGGACAAAGATCGTTGAAGAAATGTTCTCTGCTCTGATGAAACAAAATAGAACTGTTAGGCCATGATGACCATCATCATGTTTGGAGGAAAAAGGGGGAGGCGTGCAAGTCGAAGAACACCATTCCAACCGTGAAGCACGGGAGTGTCAGCATCATGTTGTGGGGGTGCTTTGCTGCAGGAGGGACTGGTGCACTTCACAAAATAGATGGCATCATTAGGAAGTAAAATTACGTGGATATACTGAAGCAACATCTCAAGACATCAGTCAGGAAGTTAAATCTTGGTCGCAAATGGATCTTCCCAATGGACAATGCCACCAAGCATATTTTCAAAGTTGTGGCAAAATGGCTTAAGGATAACAAAGTCAATGTATTGGAGTGGCTAATACAACGCCCTGACCTAAATCCCATAGAGAATTTGTGGGCAGATCTGAAAAAGCGTGTGCGAGCAAGGAGGCGTACAAACCTGACTCAGTTACACCAGCTCTGTCAGGAGGAATGGGCCAAAATTCACCCAACTTATTGTGGGAAGCTTGTGGAATTTAAACTTCTGACCCATTGGGAATGTGATGAAATAAATAAAAGCTGAAATAAATAATTATCTTCTGACATTTCACGTTCTTAAAATAAAGTGGTGATCCTAACTGACCTAAGACAGGGAATTTTTACTAAGATAATGTCAGGAATTGTGAAAAACTGAGTTTAATTGTATTTGACTAAGGTGTATGTAAACTTCCAAATTCAACTCAATATATATTTTTGGAGTGTACATCTATCTATCCATCTACGTCCTTAATCAGTATAAAGGAGGAAATGTTACTAACTTGTTGAACAAAATCAAAGTTGTAATGCATCCTGATGTCTTTGCTTGCTGGTTCAGTAGGGCTCTCTGGGGAGAGGTAACTGCAGGTCTTGACAGGTGCAGTCAGCAACCGTCTTCTGGTAGACAGACCGCTCACTCTGAACAAGCAGGAGATGCTGCTCTTGCTGCTCTTGCTTCTTCAGCTTGGCTGACTTAACATCTTCTGGCAGATTGGCAGATCTGAAGACCTGATAGTTGTTCCTCTGGCACTGCCAGCACAGGTCTGTGCTGGGCTTAGTGCTTGAGATGTGGGGCAGCAATTTTTCCACAGATTCCTGAAGGAAGGCAGCCTGACTACACGTACCTCTGGAAAATACAGAAATAATGTGAGATCAATAAAAGTAGTGCCAATCATGCTGGAGGTCAATTAAATAATCAATACGTGTGTAAGCTTTACATACCAAGTGTTGTCATTGATTTCTTGTACAGACGCCACAGTGCTGCACTTTCACATGGGATGGCAGCAGCTTTTAAGTGTTTGTGTGGGTGACATGCTGGTAAATACTATTGCATTTTCCTCTGCATAGTTGTTGATAAAGTTCACCACTCGCTGCATGTCCTCATGCTTCAGGTGTAACCTGTGCTTGCTTGGGCCAGCTCTCTTTTTGATGGGAGGCATTAGACCATTCTCCTTGTATGACCGGTGGAGGAGAGTCAGGCGTGTTCTACTGATGCCGAATGACAAATTCCAGGTACAAATATTTTAGGATTATTTGACTATAGATACCAAATGAGATTCTGAGATATCACTACACACAGGTCATACACATAATGTTAGATAGCAAGCCAGTCATCTAACGTCAGCTAGCTAGCTAACAAAAGCTTTAACTTGTTTGTTTTTGTTTAGAAATGTAGCTAGCTAGCTAAACAATAAACCATTATCCGAATCCTTAGAGTACTAGCAATACAAACCGATTGGCATAGCTAGCTAAAGTAAACGAAATAGGTTCAATGTTAGCTAGTTAACATTAGGCTATAGCTAGCAATGCGAAATGGCATTCTGAGATATCACTACACACAGTTCATACACATAATGTTAGCTAGCTAGCCAGCCATCTATCTAACGTCAACTAATGTTAGCGAACTAACAGCAAGCTTTAACTTGGGGTCTTTTTGTTTTGACATGTAACGTTAACTAGTTAGCTAAACAATGAACTATAATCCCAATCCACAGAGTCCTAGCAATACAAACTGATTGTCATAGCTAGCTAATGTTAACCAAATAGGTTCAATGTTAGCTAGCAAGCGTGCCATTGAACTTCAGCTAGCTAGATAACAACATGCTTAAACTTGCAATGAAAACAACCTTCTTACAAAATTATAAACATATAATATCTTAAACTGTAGCTAGATTCATATCCGTATACATAGATGAATGCTTCACAGCATACGGCAACCCCTTTCATTAAATAAGACGTTCAGTGTCGTTTCTGTTTAGTTTGCACAGACATTCCACTGATTTCAAAACTCGGTCAACTTCTTCAGTGACAACAACACTGTTGATCGCCGTTTCTTCCCCATAACTGTCACCAGAAGACTCTACAAATGTCTTCTTCAAAAAAATGTTTTAACCTACATTAGGGATTTCCACATCTTCTGATTCATTTTCAGAGTCAGAGAGAATCAGCAAGGCACTTTTCCTCCAGAAAGTAGTCCATCACAACCTTTTCCCACTGACCTTTGTTGATAGCGCCTGATAAATTCAGGGCAGCATTGTTATTGAGAGCAGTAGAAACATATTTGCAGTTCTCTATTGCTAACGTTATATCTTTATAATAAACAGCATTAGAAAGGATTATCTACACATAACGAGCAGCTCATTTTATAGACAAGATGCTACACCACAGACCAATCTGAAACTTATCTCTCGGCATGTCCAGCCCACTCATTATCTCAGCCAGTCATGGCTAGCGGGAAGGTTCCTGACTTTTTCTTTGGCTAAACCAACTAGGCTCGTCATATAACAACTTTATTTGTATTTACAGATGGCATAAAAGTTTGTTATTAAGGTACATGAACGTTCATGTTTGAGAAGGCATTTCTGCCAAAAAATGCATTTCAATAAAATATTATTTTACATTCAAATGGCTCTCCTGGGAAGTTGTGACTTGCGACATACACCTAGTTTCCTGAAACAGTCAAATATGTATGCGCACGTGTGTGAGAGTAAGAGAGAACGTGTGTGTTTACTGTATCTGTTGAGATGCTTTCCCCCCCACAGCTCCTCTGCATATGCTTAGTCAAAAAAAATGTGTACGTCAGAAGGCATATGTGGGGTGGCTTACCCATAAGAGTCACCTTACATAAATAAAGACCTTACAGGCCACAGCTGGGGAGAGAAATGTGAACTATTTGGAGTGGCACACAAACAAAGCTGCAATGAATGAATGGGGCCTCTGTGTGTGTGTGTAGGAAAACATGTTCGGGGCAGGGAGTTACATCACAGTGGAGGTATGGAACAGAGGGGCAGAGAGAGCAAGAGAGTTTGGGCAGGGCCAGGGAGGGAGGTTTAACCTCAAACATTGTTCTACCATTACCTGGAAAGACTAGCCTCAAGTTGTTTTCTTTCTTTTCTGTCACCTTATTCATATTTCGACCTTCTCTTCATCCCCACTTTTTTTCAGTCTGTTTCTTTGACACATTTCTTGTTATGCAGGTGAATGAGGACCCAAAAGCGACTTAGCGAAAACAGAGTCTTTATTCCAGTAAAACTCAAGACGAAAACAAAACATGAAAAAACTTAATTCCACTCGTAGTGACGAGGACAGACTGGAGACTCGACCATTGACTGCAGGTTGCCTCGGGAAGGCACCGACCGTAGCAGACTAAGGCACCTGCTACACGCAGCATCTGAAGGAGACAAGACACGACAGGGCGAGACAATGACACAGCACAGCGAACATCATACAAGGATCCGACAGGACAGAAACGGAAAACAAGGGGAGAAATAGGGACTCTAATCAGAGGACAAGATAGGGGACAGGTGTGAAAAGACTAAATGAGTGAGTAGGAGAATGAGGAACAGCTGGGAGCAGGAACGGAACGATAGAGAGAGGAGAGAGAGGGAGGGGGAGAGAGAGGGATAGAAAAAGGGAACGAACCTAATAAGACCAGCAGGGGGAAACGAACAGAAGGGAAAGCATAATGACAAGACAATATAAGACAAAACATGACATTTCTTCCTTACCCTCAACTCTCTGATTATTGTTTTTGTCAAATGAGACAACTAGTGGGACGGGGTTGATGTGCAGTCCAACTCAACTGAGGCAGGGCACCAGAGATACTGGCTGGGTAGCTTAGTGGTTAGAGAGTTGAACGAGTAACCGGAAGGTTGCAAGTTCAAACCCCTGAGCTGACAAGGTACAAATCTTGCGTTCTGCCCCTGAACAGTGCGTTGGCTGTCATTGAAAATAAGAATTTGTTCTTAACTTGACTTGCTTATTTAAATAAAGATAAAATAAATGCCATTTTGTGACCCTTTGTTAAGGCTGTGCAAGTAAAAAAATTGTATTGCCACGTTCTACCTGTTCACCTCAATCAAAACGTCCTATTGTTGGGGCGGATAAAAGCACAAATAGAAAAGTGCATTATCCTCATGGTTCCTGTAATAAATAAAAACAGTCTGCCACTGTGCCTGCCTGTTTCGCTGGGGCCATCTGTTGTAATGAGCGAGCCTTTCAAATGATTTCTCCCCCTCGTGTGCCCCTCGTGATTGTATAACATTTCAAAATGCTATTGCAGCAAAAAAACAAATAGTTGTCCATATTAAAGAGAGAGGGCAGCTTTCTGTAGAGATCATTTTAATTGCCAACGATCATTATTGAGCTCAAAGTATAGTGTTTTACAATCAAGATATCTGATATGGCATTGAAATACGGAGTGTGCGAAATTGCATATCGGCCATCGCGAGTGCACTATGACTCATTGCAAAGTTTTTTTTAGGACATTACATTTACTGTTAGATTAATACATGGCTACTAGCAGTAGGTGTTATTTTTAGAGTTAGCAATCTAGCTAATGTGTTGAGTTTCCACTTCCTCAGATGGTGAGGATTAGCACCAATTGAATTAGGCCTATATATAATTTTAGCGCACATAAAGATGAAGGCAAATCCATCTTTTATTGAACACCCAAAAAATCTGAAAATTCTGGACCACTATTTTGACAGTAAAATATAACAAAAATGACCCAATTGTCAAACCAAAAGTCATGACAATCACTAGATTAGGTTGCATTTCAAAATATATACACATTCTATTACACTTCTTAATAAAGCATTGTGAATAACTTTATAATGAGATGATAAGATGATGAGATGATAAGATGATGACTCAAACGTATTATATTGTGTGACGCTGCGAGCTGGTGCCACCAACTGGAAAAGTTAGTGTCACCAGTGCCATCGAGGGAAAATAGTATTCTGCAGCCTTGCCGTAACTGTCAACACGTTAGACATCCCAGTCATTGGGAACTTATGGGTTGACTCAAATATGTGTATCCCTTATATAACTCCTCCTACCACCTCTCAAAGGAAACCATTGACAGTGTTCAACTTAACGCCAATGCATGGTGGGAAATATCCATTGAACTTGAGTGAGCTAGCTTGTCAGCAGACCCTCTTTTTTTACACATCTTCCAGTCTTTCTAAGAAAAACAGATTCCCTGAAAATCAAATTGATCTACAATACAATAAGTAGCCTTGTTCTTAAAGTGGATAATAACAGCAGTTGCCAGCTTCTCTGGTTGGGCAACAAAATATTTGACAGACCAGAGACTTACAGTTCCTTCAGAATTTTTTCACACACCTTGACTTTATTCACATTTTGTTGTGTTACAACTTTTTTAAAATTGATTAAATGTAAATGGTTTTGTCACTGGCCTACACACAATACCCCATAATGTCAAAGTGGAATATATATATTTTTTTCTTTACAAATTAATAAAAAATGAAAAGCTGAAATGTCTTGAGTCAATAAGTATTGAACCCCTTTGTTATGACAAGCCTAAATCCATTCAGGAGTACAAATAAGTGCTTAACAAGTCACCTAAGTTGCATGGACTCACTGTGTATTCAATAATAGTGGTTAACATTATTTTTGAATGACTCCCCCATCTCTGTATCTCACACACACAATAATTTTGAAGGTCCCTCAGTCGAGCAGAATTTCAAACACAGGTTCAACCACAATGACAAGTTTCTTTTTTCAATGCCTTGCAAAGAAGGGCACCTATTGGTAGATGGTAAATTTTAAAAAGCAGACATCGAATATCCCTTTTGAGAATGGTGATGTTATTAATTACAATTTGGATTGTGTATCAATATGCCCAGTCACTACAAAGATACAGGTGTCCTTCCTAACTCAGTTGCCTGAGAGGAAGTAAACCGCTGTGATAGGAGAAAACTGAAGATGGATCAACAACATTCTAACTACTCCACAATACTAACCTAATTGACAGTGAAAATCAGGAAGCCTGTACAGAATAAAAAATATTCAAAAAAATGTGTCCTGTTTGCAACAAGGCACTAAAGTAATACTGAAAAAAAATTGTGGCAAAGCAATTGCATTTTTAGCCTGAACACAAAAAAATTGTTTTGTTTTGAGTAAACCCAATACCACACATTGCGGAGTACCACTCTCCATATTGTCAAGCATAGTGGTGGCTGCATCATGTTATGAGTATGCTTGTAATCGTTAAGGACTGGGGAGTTTTTCGTGATAAAAAAAACGGAATGGAGCTAAGAACAGGCAAAATCCTGGAGGAAAACCTGGTTCATTCTTCTTTCCACCTGACACTGGGAGATAAATTCCACTTTCAGAAGGATAATAACCTAAAACACAAGGCCACATATACACTGGAGTGGTTTATATCAAGAAGACAGTGAATGTTCCTGACTGTCCAAGTTACAGTTTTGATTTAAATCTACTTGAAAATCTATGGCATAACCTGAAATTGACCTCTAGCAATGATCAACAACTATTTTGACAGAGCTTGAAGAATTTTTACAATTTTGGCAAATGTTGCACAATCCGGGTATGGAAAGCTCATAGAGACTTACCGAGAAAGACTCACAGCTGTAATCAGTGCCAACGGTGATTCTACAAAGTATTGACTTAGGAGTGTGAATACCTATGTAAATGATATATTTCTGTATTTCATTTTCAATAGATTTGTTAATATTTCTTAAAACATGTTTTCAATTGGCCATTATGGGGTATTGTGTAGACTGGTGAGAGAAAAAATCATATTTAATCAATTTTGAGTTTAGACTGTAACAACAAATGTGGAATAAGTAAACAAAAAGTATGTGAAAACTTTCTGAAGGCACTGTAACTGGGCTGTTTATTTTACCATCCCTCTTCTCGCTCTTTCACTCACTCTTCCCACTCCCTCGCTTTCTCCTTTAGGGCACTGTACGACTCCCTTCACACAGGGATTTAAATAACATGTCCTCAGACTCACAGAGCGAGGGAGTGAGAGAGAGCTAGAGGGGGAAGAAAGAGAGGGGGGTTATGTTTTTTCCTCCCTGCTGACTTTGCTTCAGTTTGATAAATAGCAGGCCTCCTCAAAGCACCAGATGCCCAGGCTCAAACCCCTGCCAATTCCCCAGAAAAATAATACATAAAAAAACAGCCCTCCACAGCTGTCCCACAAAGTGCCTGCAGCAGGGAACACAACACTGTCTGGATAAAAAAACAGGCCCACTTCAACCCTGCTATCCAAACCCCACCCCAAAACAGCACTAGTCAGAGTAGACCTCAATCCCCAAACTCACATGAAAGTTTGGCCCCCATACGGAAGACATGGATTTTAGTTCAAGTTCAAGGTTATTCTGGGTCTTTCTTTTGTGCTATCTTTAACTTAACACAACTGTCTGACATCAAGCTCTACCCACACAGTAACACTCCTACAACTTAGTAATTGTACAGTTGGCTCAATATAGAAACAAGTGTAGAAAACAAGAAAATATGTTTTCCACACATTTCAGCAAACTTGAACACTGTTTTCCAAAGACTAGGAATGGTATTTTCAGCGAGAAGCCTGTTTTAAGGGTGTTAATTCTTTTGTGGGTTGTGCAGGAGAATGTTTGCTCTGAGGTGGTGTTGTGCAAGTTGTGTTTGAGTTTAGGAGCCGGTTTGTGGGCTGAGTAGGAGGGTGTTTGGGGACAAACAGAAAATTGTGAGAGTTTGTCAGTGAACATGTTTGTTTAGGAGAGTGTTGGTGATCCCAGCACAAAGACCACATCTCCCACCTTTCCCATTCTCTCTTTCTCACTTATTTCTCTCTATCAGTCTCTCACATGGTGCTTGTCTTCCATACTCTTGTTATTCTCTCTCTCTCCATCCCGCTCTTTGCACATTTATTTTTGTTCCCTCCTCCATTTCTCTCTCTTAACAGAGATAGCGCAGGCCTCCGTCTGCTCTGAGCAGGCCAGGGTGGTGACTGACATGGAATGAGCTATTTAAACACTCATAAACTATCTACAGTAGAGACTAGGATGACTGTCCAGTCACTGTGTCTACGTCTGTGTGTGTCATGTCGTGTGCCATTCTGTGTATGTATGTGTGTATGCATGTCTGTTTACAGTATCAGTGTCTTGTTGATGTTTAAGTTTGGCAGCCAAGCACATGTTTATGTGGTCCACACATAGGGGAAAATAAAGGCCAGCAGATGGAAGCTGTATTAGAAAGGTGTGTGGAGCCATATAATTAGTTATGTTCTAAGGATGGTCCTTCATGTACAGTACCAGTCAAAAGTTTGGACACACCTACCCATTCAAGGGTCTTTTTTTATTTGTACTATTTTCTACATTGTAGAATAATAGTGAAGACATCAACACTATGAAATAACACATATCACTAAGCACAAACCAGGTGGGATGGCATACTGCTGCAGAATGCTGTGGTAGCCATGCTGGTTAAGTGTGCCTTGAATTCTAAATAAATAAATCACAGACAGTGTCACCAGCAACGCACCACAACACTATCACACCTCTTCCTACATGCTTCACGGTGGGAACCAAACATGCAGAGATCATCCATTCACATACTCTGCGTCTCACAAAGACACAGCAGCTGGAACCAAAAATATCAAATTTGGACCAAAAGGACAGATTTCCACCTGTCTAATGTCGATTGCTTGTGTTTCTTGGCCCAAGCAAGTCTCTTCCACAAATTAACTTTTAACAAAGAATTCCTGTTCATTGAAATGCATTCCAAGTGACTACCTCATGAAGCTGGTTGAGAGTATGCCAAGAGTATGCAAAGCTGTCATCATGGCAAAGTGTGGCTACTTTGAAGAATCTCAA
Organism: Oncorhynchus gorbuscha; assembly: GCF_021184085.1. Lineage (NCBI taxonomy): Eukaryota > Metazoa > Chordata > Actinopteri > Salmoniformes > Salmonidae > Oncorhynchus > Oncorhynchus gorbuscha. The sequence continues at coordinate 44,123,390 of NC_060184.1, read as the reverse complement.
ATATAAAATATATTTTGATTTGTTTAACACTTTTTTGTTTACTACACGATTCTATATGCATATTTTCAGATTTCGTTATTTACAAATCCCGTGAAAAGTACAGTAAATGTAAAATGCACATACAATCAATATTGTAATGTTTAGATTCAGTCTTGTGTCAGGTGAACTGTTGTGACCTCACCTTTGGTCTGATCATGTCCCCATAATCCACAAAGATTTTATCTTTCAATTGCTGCCATGGTCATGCATATGCTTTTTATACTTCTTCTGTTAGAATATTTAAGGGGGTTAACTTCACTTCAGTTGAATGGGTCTCCCTTTGATGACCCAGCCCCAAAGCATGATGTTTCCACCCCCATGCTTCACAGTAGGTATGGTGTTCTTTGGATGCAACTCAGCATTCTTTTTCCGCCAAACATGACGAGTTGAGTTTTTACCAAAAAGTTCTATTTTGGTTTCATCAGACCATATGACATTCTCCCAATCTTGTTCTGGATCATCCAAATGCTCTCTAGCACACTTCAGACAGGCCTGGACATGTACTGGCTTAAGCAGGGGGACACGTCTGGCACTGCATGATTTGAGTCCCTGGCGGCGTAGTGTGTTACTGATGGTAGGCTTTGTTACTTTGGTCCCAGCTCTCTGCAGGTCATTCACTAGGTCCCCCCGTGTGGTTCTGGGATTTTTGCTCACCGTTCTTGTGATGATTTTGACCCCACGGGGTGAGATCTTGCGTGGAGCCCCAGATCGAGGGAGATTATCAGTGGTTTTATATGTCTTCCATTTCCTAATAATTGCTCCCACAGTTGATTTCTTCAAACCAAGCTGCTTACCTATTGCAGATTCAGTCTTCCCAGCCTGGTGCAGGTCCAGCCTGGATTTTTTTTCTCATTTTGCCTGTCATAGTTGTGGAAGGACCACTAGAGGGCAGGCTGGGCTCATGGATAGTAGCCCAACAAAGCATGGGAGACAAGGTAACCAGAGTCAATTAAGCACAGCTGACGGTACTAATGAGATACTCTCCTTCCCCTATAAAAGAGAGAATGGAACCAGCAGAGAGAGGGGAAACTATCTCTGGAAGATGGCCACCGAGAGAGAGAAGCTGTGCTGAAAGAACCACGAAGACGGTGACAAACCCGTGATTTATGTTTGTTGTAGTTTAAAGATTATCCTATTGTGTTCTTGTTTCATCTGGAGAAGATGTGTGTTTTTTCCTTGGAAGATTTTTCATTGATTATGTTAATGTTTTTGTTGACAAAATACCCTCAATAGAGAACCGTGTTCAATCAGAAAAACCTACTCCTGACTCGTTTATTCCACCTTCCCGCTTTAGAGTGACGCCTAATTACTTGGTACGCTCTCATTGGTGGAGGATGCAGGCATTAGGTGGACGAGTGACACAAGGATAAGTGAGTAAATTAATATTCTTCCAGAAGACCCGGAGGAACCATTCAAGAACGATGGATAACGCCCAACTACAACAATTGATCACGGCACAGCAGACAACCATAGAACTCCTGCAACAACAGCTGAGTCGACGAGAAGAACCTAGAGTTAGGCCAAGAGTGGCTGCTCACGCCATCTTACCTCGTCTCTCCAAAGAGGATGATATTGAGGCCTTCCTCATGACCTTCGAAAGGACGGCCACCTTGGAAGAGTGGCCGCCCACAGAATGGGCTAGCGCATTAGCTCCTCTTTTGACCGGGGTGGCTCAGGAAGCCTATTTTGACCTGGATTCCCGCGAGGCTGCGGACTATGGGCGACTAAAAACCGAGATCCTGTCCCGGTACCAGCTGACTGCCAGAGATAGGGCTGTAAAGTTCCATCAATGGACCTATACAGCTGATCAACCCGTCCGTGCCCAGATCTTCGCCTTAATACGACTGACGAAACAGTGGCTAGAACCTGGAAAAGGAGTAGGACATGTGATAGAGACTCTCGTAGTGGACAATATATTGAGAGAATTACCCAGTGACTTAAAAAGGGTTGTGGGGCAAGCCAACCCGTTGTCAGCCGACGACATAGCCCAGGCTGTGGAAACATATCGGTCTACAGGGGAGCTGTTAAAAAGTGACAAGGAGGAACGGAAGGAGTCTTCCAATCCCGTACCACGACTCACCCCGGCGCGCCCGCCACCGAAACGTCCAAGCCCCAACCGGAGGTGGGAGAAGTCAGCCACCACACAGCCCGGTCGGTGTTATAAGTGTCAGTCTCCCAACCATTATGCCCCACAATGTCCTAGCAAGGATGAGCCCATGGTCACGGAGTCGTCACTGCCTACCCCCACACATCCCGTTTTGAGGGGGCAGGATCAACACTGTTGGTTAGCAGAGATAGCCCCAGCCTCAGAGATTCCGGTGCGAGTTGAAGGACAAGATGTGGTAGCTATTCTCGACTCGGGAAGTATGGTTACGTTAGTAGAGGAGTGGATGGTGACCTCCGCAACACTGCTACCAGACAAAGTAGCCGTATCCTGTATCCATGGAGACACCCACTATTACCCCACTGTGAATCTGCCTATTCTCACTCCAAAAGGAAGGTGTACAGTCAGGGCAGGGAAAGTGCCCCAGCTGAAGGTGCCATTATTGATCGGGAGAGACTGTCCCCTATATAAGGAGATTCGGCAGATGACGTTATGCACGGGAAGAAGGGGGACAGGAAAGAAGAGAATCTCCAAGCCCGAGGTAGTAGTACTACAAGGAGACGTAGCCGCGTCCTCGTCCTCTACTGCAGAGGAAGAAATAGCGACCCAACGTTTACGACAGATATTCCAGGAAACCACCGATGAAGACACCTGTGAAGGGTTATACACAACGCAGGAAGGAAGGAGCAACCAGGCACTAAGGGATATATTTGAAGCTCCATCCGAGGAGGGAACCTGGAAGGGATTCTCCTCGGTCTCCCCTGATGGGGATGTGGAACAACCTCCACATCCCTCTACTGAGGTTGACCTGCCCCAGGAATTAAAGGGACAGTTTGGCACCTCGCAGCATAGAGACCCAGACCTAAGGGAGGCCATGAGGAAGGTGAAGGTGATCGACGGGAGGAACGTTGATGGATCAGGTGAGCCCCCTCTTCCTTACTATGCAATCAGGCGGGGTCTCTTATACTGGGTCGTACGACGAAGGGGGGAAAACCAGGAATTACTAATGGTGCCATACATAGACCATACAGGGATACAGTTCTACAGTTAGCCCATTCCCACGTCCTAGGAGGACACCTGGCACGAGACAAGACTATTGACAGAATCATGCAGAGATTCTATTGGCCCCGTGTCCCCCGAGATGTGGCCAGGTATTGTAAGACGTGTGATCAATGTCAACGTACAGCCCCACGGCCACACCTACGTAACCCTTTGATTCCTCTCCCCATCATAGAGACTCCCTTTGAACGCATAGCTATGGACCTCGTAGGACCCCTCCCAAAATCTGCCAGAGGACACGAGTACATCCTAGTGGTTATAGATTATGCTACCAAGTTCCCGGAGGCCATACCCCTGCGTAACATGTCGTCAAAGGGAATTGCCAAGGAGTTATTCCTGATGTTCTCTCGTGTGGGCCTTCCCAAGACGATCTTAACCGATCAAGGAACCCCGTTCATGTCCCGGTTGATGAAGGACTTGTGTCGGTTATATCAGGTTCAACAGATGCGTACAAGCATATTCCACCCTCAAACAGATGGGTTGTGTGAACGCTTGAACAAAACAATTAAAAGCATGTTGAGAAGAGTGGGACATGCTTCTCCCACACTTAATGTTTGCCCTGCGAGAAGTACCCCAGGCATCCACTGGATTCTCTCCGTTTGAATTGCTCTATGGCAGACCCTGTCGAGGAATCCTCGACTTAGCCAAGGAGACCTGGGAGACCCAACCATGCCCCTTTCGATCCACAATAGAACACGTTACCCTGATGAGAGACCGCCTGTCAGCAGTGTGGCCCATAGTCAAGGAGCATATGGAGAAGGCCCAAAGGACCCAAGGCCGGGCCTATGATAAATCTGCGACCCCCCCGTGAGTTCACCGTGGGAGAGAAAGTGATGGTGCTTGTGCCCACGGCCGAACATCGCTTGCTGGCGCAGTGGAGGGGGCCCTACGAGGTAATGAAAAGGGTCTCTCCGGTCAATTACCTCATCAAGCAACCTGACAGGAGAAGGAAGGTCCAACTCTATCACATAAACCTGCTGAAGATGTACCATGGACGAGAGGAGGAGGTGGCTTTGATGGCCCTGGAGGGCAAAGAAAAAAGAGGCTCTACCACAGGTGCGCCGTGGCCAAACTCTCCTACCGGAGCAGTCAAGACAGCTAGACAAGCTGATTATGAACTTTGGTCGAATATTCTCTCCATTCCCAGGACAAACAGATGTCCTGTTCCACCATATCCACACTGAACCCGGCAAGAAAGTGCATATCCGCCCTTACAGGATTCCTGAGGCTCGCCGAGTCATCGCTAAGAAAGAGGTGAGGGAGATGTTGAGGATGGGCGTGATCGAGCCCTCGACGAGCGAGTGGTCCAGTCCCATAGTCCTGGTCCCCAAAGCCGATGGTAGTATGAGACTCTGCAACGACTTTAGGGGCGTGAATGCCATCTCTACATTCGATGCGTACCCCATGCCCCGCGTGGATGAACTCTTGGAGCGCTTAGGAAAGGCCAAGTTCATCACTACCCTGGATTTGACGAAGGGATATTGGCAAGTGCCGGTGGCTCCGGAGGATCGCCCAAAGACTGCCTTCGCCACCCCAGAGGTGCTTTTCCAGTATGTGAGGATGCCCTTCGGACTGCACGGAGCTGCTGCAACCTTCCAACGCCTCATGGATGCCATTCTACGGCCCCATCAAGAGTATGCAGCGGCGTACATAGACGATGTGGTCATCCACAGCGAGGACTGGGATAGTCACCTCCTGCGATTACGGGCGGTGCTCGTGAGTTTGGAAGCCACAGGGTTGACAGCCAATCCAAGTAAATGCTGCCTGGGCCTGTCCGAAGCGGAATACCTGGGGTATACCGTGGGGAATGGGAAAATACGCCCGCAGGCAGAGAAGACCAGGGCAATTCGTGACTGGCCTCGACCCCGGACCAAGCGAGACGTTCGGGCCTTCTTAGGGATAACAGGATATTATCGCCGTTTTATCCCGGGATATGCAACCATTGCCAACCCCCTCACAAACCTCATCAGGAAAAACCTGCCAAACCAGGTAGAGTGAAAAGACGAGGCGGAAGAGGCCTTTCAATTGTTAAAAGATGGCCTGTGTTCTGATCCCGTTCTACAGGCTCCGGACTTCTCACAAGAGTTCATTGTGCAGGTCGACGCCTCGGATACAGGGCTCGGGGCCATACTAGCTCAGGGTGAAGGTGAAGCAGAGAAGCCGATTCTCTTCATTAGTAGGAAACTCAGCGATCGGGAACAGAGGTATGCGACCATAGAGAAAGAGGCCTTAGCCATCAAGTGGGCCCTCGATTATCTCCGGTACTACCTACTGGGTCGGAGGTTTGCATTAGTTACTGACCATGCGCCCCTCACGTGGATGGCTGGTAAGAGAAACAATAACAACAGAATAGCCAGATGGTTTTTGTCTTTACAACCGTTCTCTTTCCATGTCATCCACAGGGCCGGATCGAGGAACGGGAATGCAGACGCGCTGTCCCGACGCGACCAAGACGGTGCGTCTGGCGCCCGACCCTCCGGTTCGGTCCTGGGGGGGAAGGTATGTGGAAGGACCACTAGAGGGCAGGCTGGGCTCATGGATAGTAGCCCAACAAAGCATGGGAGACAAGGTAACCAGAGTCAATTAAGCACAGCTGACGGTACTAATGAGATACTCTCCTTCCCCTATAAAAGAGAGAATGGAACCAGCAGAGAGAGGGGAAACTATCTCTGGAAGATGGCCACCGAGAGAGAGAAGCTGTGCTGAAAGAACCACGAAGACGGTGACAAACCCGTGATTTATGTTTGTTGTAGTTTAAAGATTATCCTATTGTGTTCTTGTTTCATCTGGAGAAGATGTGTGTTTTTTCCTTGGAAGATTTTTCATTGATTATGTTAATGTTTTTGTTGACAAAATACCCTCAATAGAGAACCGTGTTCAATCAGAAAAACCTACTCCTGACTCGTTTATTCCACCTTCCCGCTTTAGAGTGACGCCTAATTACTTGGTACGCTCTCATAGTTGAAGTGGACCTATGATGAAAATTGCAGGCCTCTCTCATCTTTTTAAGCGGGATTACTTGCACAATTGGTGGCTGACTAAATACTTTTTTGCCCCACTGTATGTGTGTGTTCTTGTATGCGTTTATTTGAATGAGAGTGTGTGTATATGCATGTATACAAACACCTGCAAGGCATCAGCCTCAGGCAAACCGGCATTAGTTGTAAAAACACTGCCACTTAGTGCCATTCAAATGCACTTTTATTATGTTTTATTTTGACTTTTTTTCCCCTTTATCTTTTGACCATCATTCTCTCTCTCACACAGCAACTCCACACCCACTTGTCTCCAATTCCACATACCAACTCTCAGCTTCCCTCAGCCCTTCCCATCTATCTCTGCTGGCCACCCACTTTGTGTTTCTACTCAACACATACCTTTCAACTAAGCTATGATGTTTAACGTACAATTTCAATCTAACTAATCGAATAGAATCTACAGATTGCGTGTTGAAGATAAATACTTTTACTAAGAGTATTAGTATATTAGTAATTGACTGACCCGGTCTCTCCAGACCTCCTAACAGTACTATTTCTAGGGTCAATTTTAGATCAATGCTATGCATTTTCAGCCATTCCTGAACCTGAGACCAGAAACAGGCTACCTGAGGGTAATACCAAAATAAATGGTCTATTGATTATGTATCCTCACAACAAAATCTGCAGAGCTTCGATGATTTTATGCCCCGAATATTCAACATTTTGTTGGTGGCAAGAATTCTATATAATAATTTTAGCTGAAAAGCACAAAATCTTGAATCTTGCGTTGTTTTATATATCAACTCAATGCTGTAATCAATTGGTTGTACTCTTGGATTGAGCAGACCTTCCCGTACAATTCTGATAACTCCATGAAGGACATAACTCTACCATTCCAATTTACAATATAATTTAAGAACAAAATACCCTTTTCAAACATCTTTCCCTTAAATACAGGTAATTTATCAACCAGCACATTTGAGTTCAGCCATAATATTTGTTCTATCTTTTCAAGTGGATGAAATTGAAATTGTAGCCAGCTCTGCAATGATTGTTTGAAAAAGACAGATACTTTGAAAAAAGTATACATTTCAATTAATCGAAAATGAGACATGGCAGTCTGCACAAAGGCAAAAAGGCCATTTTGAACAATGGATGAGCTTTTCTTATTAATATACTTGAGAACCATTTAGGGTTCAAATACTACTTTTGAATGAGTCAAGCTTTTAGAGAGAGGTTTAGTGCTTTTATATTTAATAATATCAACCCACCCAATTCATATTCATTATATAGATAGGCTCATTTGATTTTTCCCGGTTTAGCGTCCCAGATAAAGCAAAATATTTTTTGATCATATGATTTGAAAAACGAATCATCAGGATTAGGCAGCGCCAAGTAAGTGAGTAAACTGATATATGACTAAGGAGTTAATCAGGGCAAGTTTTCGATAAATAGACAGGTATTTACCTCTCCAGGATCTTGTCTATTTTTAAAAGTTTTCTATTGAAATTCATTGCGGAGAGCTTATTTATATCTTTTGTGATATGAATACTGAGTATGTCTACTTCACCATCAGCCCATTTTATAGGTAACCTTCAAGGTAATGTAAAAGTTGTATTTTTTAAGGATTCAATACGTAATATTGTACACTTATCATAATTAGGTTTTAGTCCAGAGAGTACAGAAAAGTTATCTAGATCTTTAATGAGACATTGCAGGGATCTAGCTTGCGGACTTAACATAAAACTTGAGTCATCGGCATACACGGACACCTTTGTTTTTAAGCCTTGGATTTCTAATCCTCTAATGTTGTTATTGGATCTGATTTTAGTAGCTAGCATTTCGATGGCCATAATGAATGGATATGGTGACAGCGGACACGCTTATTTAACTCCTCTTGACAATTCAAAACTCTCTGAGAAGTAGCCGTTATTTATTATTTTACACCTGGGGTTGCTATACATTATTTTTACCGATTTCATAAGAGAATTACCGAAATTGAAAAATTCCAGGCATTTATAAACTAAATCTTACCTTTTTTTTACCTTTAGGCAAGTCAGTTAAAGAACAAATTCTTATTTTCAATGACAGCCTAGGAACCTTGGGTTAACTACCTTTTCAGGGGCAGAACAACAGATTCATACCTTGCCAGCTTGGAGATTTGAACTTGCAACCTTCCAGTTACTAGCTCAACGCTCTAACCACTAGGCTACCCTGCCTTTTTGAAAATCCACTATAAATACCATTCCTGGCTTTTTATATGTTTCATGATGTTCTATTATTTCTAGTAGTTGTCGTATATTATCTCCAATGTAGCATCCATGTAAAAAACCTGTGAGGATGAACAATACCTGGTAAAACGCTTTTTAATTCCGAGTGCTATGCATTTTGCTAGTATTTTTGCATCACAACATTGAAGAACAGGTCTTTATATTTGCCATCTGGGTCTTGTTTTAATAATAGAGAAATCAGACCTTCCTGCTGAATACCTGACAGACTACCATTTCTATAGGAGTAGTTAAAACAACCTAACAATGGAGCTTTTAATATATCAAAAAATACTTGATAAACCTCTGCCGGTATGCCATCAAGGCCTGGGGTTTTTCCAGACTGAAAGGATTTAATAGCCTCAAAGTTATTCCTCTGCAATTTGACCTTTGCACGGATCTTTCTGCACATTTGTTAATTTTGTGCATTTTTCTCCATATTCCCTCCAGTTTGCTTAATTTTTGTAATAGATTACATTAGATCGTTCTTGAATAAGTTTGGGTTCTTTTTGTTTTTCCTCTAACTTATTTTGTATCTGTGTAGTATTGTTTTTATTGCTATCTACCTGTACTATTAGTTCATGGATTTCCCTTGTTAGTCTTGTTTCTTTAGCTAGAAACTGATTTTTTAAAATTATTGATGAATATTAAATTTAATGACCCCTGAAGGTACATTTAAAGGTATCTCAAACAATAAGGGGAATTGCTGAACCTATATTATACTGGAAAAATTCAGTTATAAATTCCATTGTCTTAGTTAAAAATAAGTTGTCCTCAAGTAAACTTTGATAAAATTTCCAATATCCCCGTCCACGTTGAAAATCTATAAGAGTTATCTGAATGCCAATAAGTTAGATCCCCTTACACTGTGTATAAGACAGTAGTTTTGGAATTGTTAGTTAGATTACTTGTTGGTTATCACTGCATTGTCGGAACTAGAAGCACAAGCATTACGCTACACTCGCATTAAACATCTGCTAACCATGTGTATGTGACAAATAAAATTTGATTTGATTTTGATTTGATGATGATCCGATCACATTCTGTCTACTATTAAAACTTTTTTAACCTTTGATGCAAGAGAGAAAGAGACAAGAAAGTAGTCAAGATGACTAGCTTGATTAAGTCGCCTCCATGTATATCTCACTAGGTCAGGGTTTTTTAGTTTCCAAATTTCCACTATTTTTAATGTGTCCATGGCCTGGCTGCTCTGGCAGATCATGGCTGACTGGCGGCTCTGGCAGATCATGGCTGACTGGCGGCTCTGGCAGATCATGGCTGACTGGCGGCTCTGGCAGATCCTGGCTGAATGGCGGCTCTATCAGATCCTGGCTGACTGGCGGCACTGGCAGATCCTGGCGGCACTGGCGGCTCCTGGCTGACTGGCGGCACTGGCGGCTCCTGGCAGACTGGCGGCACTGGCGGCTCCTGGCAGACTGGTGGCACTGGCGGCTCCTTGCAGACTGGCGGCACCTTGCAGACTGGCGGCACTGGCGGCTCCTTGCAGACTGGAGGCACTGGCAGCTCCTTGCAGACTGGCGGCTCTGATGGCGCTGGGCAGACGGGTAGCTCAGGCGGCGCGGATCCTGGCTGACTGGTGGCACTGGCAGATCCTGGCGGCACTGGCGGCTCCTGGCTGACTGGCGGCACTGGCGGCTCCTGGCTGACTGGCGGCACTGGCGGCTCCTGGTTGACTGGCGGCACTGGCGGCTCCTGGCAGACTGGCGGCACTGGCGGCTCTTTGCAGACTGGCGGCACTGGCGGCTCCTTGCAGACTGGCGGCACTGGCGGCTCCTTGCAGACTGGCGGCACTGGCGGCTCCTTGCAGACTGGAGGCACTGGCAGCTCCTTGCAGACTGGCGGCTCTGATGGCGCTGGGCAGACGGGTAGCTCAGGCGGCGCAGGGCAGACTGGAGACACCGGCAGCGCTGGAGAGGAGGAAAGCTCTGGCAGCGCTGGACAGGCGGGAGACTCCGGCAGCGCTGGAGAGGAGGAAGGCTCTGGCAGCGCTGGACAGACAAGGCGCACTGTAGGCCTGGTGCGTGGTACCGGCACTGGTGGTAGCTGCCACCGGAGGGCTGATGCGTGGAGGTGGTACCGGATAGACCGGACCGTGCAGGCGCACTGGAGCTCTTGAGCACCGAGCCTGCCCAACCTTACCTGGTTGAATGCTCCCGGTCACCCTGCCAGTGCGGCGAGGTGGAATAGCCCGCACTGGGCTATGCAGGCGAACCGGGGACACCGTGCGCAAGGCTGGTGCCATGTAAGCCGGCCCAAGGAGACGCACTGGAGACCAGATGCGTAGAGCTGGCTTCATGGCACTTGGCTCGATGCTCACTCTAGCCCGGCCGATACGCGGAGCTGGTATGTACCGCACCGGGCTATGCACCCGCACTGGGGACACCGTGTGCTCCACCACATAACACGGTGCCTGCTCGGTCTCTCTCGCCTTCCGGTAAGCACAGGAAGTTGGCGCAGGTCTCCTACCTGGCTTCGCCATACTTCCTGTGTCCCTCCCCCAAGACATTTTTGGGGCTGCCTCTCGGGCTTCCTTGCCTGCCATGTTCCCTCATATCACCGGCTCCTCTCTCCGGCTGCCTCTGTTCTCCTACCAGCCTCCACCTGTTCCCATGGAAGGCGATCCTTTCCCGCCAGGATCTCCTCCCATATGTGTTATGCAGGTGAATGAGGACCCAAAAGCGACTTGGCGAAAACAGAGTCTTTAATCCAGTAAAGTAAATATTCAATACTCCTAGACAATTCGGAGCGGTAAATAAAGCATAATGAACGATTCCACTCGTAATGACGAGAACAGACTGGAGACTTGATCATGAACTGCAGGTAGCCTCGGGAAGGCACTTGACCGTAGCAGACTCAGACACCTGCTCACCACGCAGCATCTGAGGGAAACACGACACGACAGGGCGATACAAAGACACAGCACGGTGAACAATATACAAGGATCCGACAGGGCAGAAACGGAAAACAAGGGGAGAAATAGGGACTCTAATCAGGGGAAAAGATAGGGAACAGGTGTGGGAAGACTAAATGATTGATTAGGGGAATAGGAACAGCTGGGAGCAGGAACGGAACGATAGAGAGAAGAGAGAGAGAGAGGGAGAGAGAAAAAGGGGAACGAACCTAAAAAGACCAGCAGGGGGAAAACGAACAGAAGGAAAAGCAAAATGACAAGACAATATAAGACAAAACATGACAGTACCCCCCACTCACCGAGCGCCTCCTGGCGCACTCGAGAGGAATCCTGGCGGCAACGGAGGAAATCATCAATCAGTGAACGGTCCAGCACGTCCCGAGACGGAACCCAACTCCTCTCCTCAGGACCGTAACCCTCCCAATCCACTAAGTATTGGTGACCCCGTCCCCGAGAACGCATGTCCATGATCCTACGTACCTTGTAAATAGGTGCGCTCTCGACAAGGACGGGAGGGGGAGGGAAGACGAACGGGGTGCGAAGAAAGGGCTTGACACCGGAGACATGGAAGACAGGATGGACGCGACGAAGATGTCGCGGAAGAAGCAGTCGCACAGCGACAGGATTGACGACCTGGGAGACACGGAACGGACCAATGAACCGCGGAGTCAACTTACGAGAGGCTGTCGTAAGAGGAAGGTTGCGAGTGGAAAGCCACACTCTCTGGCCGCAACAATACCTAGGACTCTTAATCCTACGTTTATTGGCGGCTCTCACAGTCTGTGCCCTGTAACGGCAAAGTGCAGACCTCACCCTCCTCCAGGTGCGCTCACAACGTTGGACAAACGCTTGAGTGGAGGGAACGCTGGACTCGGCAAGCTGGGATGAGAACAGAGGAGGCTGGTAACCCAGACTACTCTGAAACGGAGATAACCCAGTAGCAGACGAAGGAAGCGAGTTGTGAGCGTATTCTGCCCAGGGGGAGCTGTTCTGCCCAAGACGCAGGGTTTCTGAAAGAAAGGCTGCGTAGTATGCGACCAATCGTCTGATTGGCCCTCTCTGCTTGACCGTTAGACTGGGGATGAAACCCGGAAGAGAGACTGACGGACGCACCAATCAAACGACAGAACTCCCTCCAAAACTGTGACGTGAATTGCGGGCCTCTGTCTGAAACGGCGTCTAACGGGAGGCCATGAATTTTGAACACATTCTCGATGATGATTTGTGCCGTCTCCTTAGCGGAAGGAAGTTTAGCGAGGGGGAATGAAATGTGCCGCCTTAGAGAACCTATCGACAACCGTAAGAATCACAGTCTTCCCCGCAGACAAAGGCAGACCGGTAATGAAGTCTAGGACGATGTGAGACCATGGTCGAGAAGGAATGGGGAGCAGTCTGAGACGACCGGCAGGAGGAGAGTTACCTGACTTAGTCTGCGCGCAGTCCGAACAAGCAGCCACGAAACGGCGCGTGTCACGCTCCTGAGTCGGCCACCAAAAGCGCTGGCGAATAGAAGCAAGAGTGCCTCGAACACCGGGATGACCAGCTAACTTGGCAGAGTGAGCCCACTGAAGAACAGCCAGACGAGTGGAAACAGGAACGAAAAGAAGGTTACTAGGACAAGCGCGCGGCGATGCAGTGTGCGTGAGTGCTTGCTTAACCTGTCTTTCAATTCCCCAGACTGTCAACCCGACAACACGCCCATAAGGAAGAATCCCCTCGGGATTAGTAGAAGCCACAGAAGAACTAAAAAGACGGGATAAGGCATCAGGCTTGGTGTTCTTGCTACCCGGACGGTAAGAAATCACAAACTCGAAACGAGCGAAAAACAACGCCCAATGAGCTTGACGAGCATTAAGTCGTTTGGCAGAACGGATGTACTCAAGGTTCTTATGGTCTGTCCAAACGACAAAAGGAACGGTCGCCCCCTCCAACCACTGTCGCCATTCGCCTAGGGCTAAGCGGATGGCGAGCAGTTCGCGATTACCCACATCATAGTTGCGTTCAGATGGCGACAGGCGATGAGAAAAATAAGCGCAAGGATGAACCTTATCGTCAGACTGGAAGCGCTGGGATAGAATGGCTCCCACGCCTACCTCTGAAGCGTCAACCTCGACAATGAATTGTCTAGTGACGTCAGGAGTAACGAGGATAGGAGCGGACGTAAAACGTTCTTTTAGAAGATCAAAAGCTCCCTGGGCGGAACCGGACCACTTAAAACACGTCTTGATAGAAGTAAGAGCTGTGAGAGGGGCAGCAACTTGACCGAAATTACGAATGAAACGCCGATAGAAATTAGCGAAACCTAGAAAGCGCTGCAACTCGACACGTGACCTAGGAACGGGCCAATCACTGACAGCTTGGACCTTAGCGGAATCCATCTGAATGCCTTCAGCGGAAATAACGGAACCGAGAAAAGTAACGGAGGAGACATGAAAAGAGCATTTCTCAGCCTTCACGTAGAGACAATTCTCTAAAAGGCGCTGTAGAACACTTCGAACGTGCTGAACATGAATCTCGAGTGACGGTGAAAAAATCAGGATATCGTCAAGATAGACAAAAACAAAGATGTTCAGCATGTCTCTCAGAACATCATTAACTAATGCCTGAAAAACAGCTGGCGCATTGGCGAGACCAAACGGCAGAACCCGGTACTCAAAATGCCCTAACGGAGTGTTAAACGCCGTTTTCCACTCGTCCCCCTCTCTGATGCGCACGAGATGGTAAGCGTTACGAAGGTCCAACTTAGTAAAGCACCTGGCTCCCTGCAGAATCTCGAAGGCTGATGACATAAGGGGAAGCGGATAACGATTCTTAACCGTTATGTCATTCAGCCCTCGATAATCCACGCAGGGGCGCAGAGTACCGTCCTTTTTCTTAACAAAAAAACCCCCGCCCCGGCCGGAGAGGAAGAAGGCACTATGGTACCGGCGTCAAGAGACACAGACAAATAATCCTCGAGAGCCTTACGTTTGGGAGCCGACAGAGAGTATAGTCTACCCCGAGGAGGAGTGGTCCCCGGAAGGAGATCAATACTACAATCATACGACCGGTGAGGAGGAAGGGAGTTGGCTCGGGACCGACTGAAGACCGTGCGCAGATCATGATATTCCTCCGGCACTCCTGTCAAATCGCCAGGTTCCTCCTGAGAAGTGGGGACAGAAGAAACGGGAGGGATGGCAGACATTAAACACTTCACATGACAAGAAACGTTCCAGGATAGGATAGAATTACTAGACCAATTAATAGAAGGATTATGACATACTAGCCAGGGATGACCCAAAACAACAGGTGTAAAAGGTGAATGAAAAATCAAAAAAGAAATAGTCTCACTGTGGTTACCAGATACTGTGAGGGTTAAAGGTAGTGTCTCAAATCTGATACTGGGAAGATGACTACCATCTAAGGCGAACATGGGCGTAGGCTTGTCTAACTCTCTGAAAGGAATGTCATGTTTCCGAGCCCATGCTTCGTCCATGAAACAACCCTCAGCCCCAGAGTCTATCAAGGCACTGCATGTAGCACCCGAACCGGTCCAGCGTAGATGGACCGACAAAGTAGTACAGGATCTAGATGGAGAGACCTGAGTAGTAGCGCTCACCAGTAGCCCTCCGCTTACTGATGAGCTCTGGCTTTTACTGGACATGAATCAACAAAATGTCCAGCAAGTCCGCAATAGAGGCACAGGCGGTTGGTGATCCTCCGTTCCCTCTCCTTAGTCGAGATGCGAATACCTCCCAGCTGCATGGGCTCAGTCTCTGAGCCAGAGGAGGGAGATGGTTGCGATGCGGAGCAGGGAAACACCGTTGACGCGAGCTCTCTTCCACGAGCCTGGTGACGAAGATCTACCCGTCGTTCTATGCGGATGGCGAGAGCAATCAAGGAGTCCACACTGGAAGGAACCTCCCGGGAGAGAACCTGGCCGCTCAGGTTTCCGACCTCTCTGGACAGTTCCAGAGTCTTCGTCTCGTGCCACCTGTTACTTCCTGGCCTGCCGAGCCTCCAGAACCTAGGGTTAATAACCCACCTTGCTACTCCGGGCAGCCCACTGAGTGCCGCTCCTTTCTCACCCAGTGTGAGATTGTGTTCTCTCTCCAACCCAACACATACTCTAGAGAGAGAGCTCGGGTTGCTTACGTCATTTCACTCCTTACTGGCCGGGCCCGAGAGTGGGGCACAGCTATCTGGGAGGCAAGGGCTGATTGTTCTAACAATTACCAGAACTTTAAAGAGGAGATGATTCGGGTTTTTGACCGTTCAGTTTTTGGTGGGGAGGCTTCTAGGGTCCTGGCTTCCCTATGCCAAGGTGATCGATCCATAACGGATTACTCTATAGAGTTTCGTACTCTTGCTGCCTCTAGTGACTGGAACGAGCCGGCGCTGCTCGCTCGTTTTCTGGAGGGACTCCACACAGTGGTCAAAGATGAGATTCTCTCTCGGGAGGTTCCTTCCAGTGTGGACTCTTTGATTGCTCTCGCCATCCGCATAGAACGACGGGTAGATCTTCGTCACCAGGCTCGTGGAAGAGAGCTCGCATCAACGGTGTTTCCCTGCTCCGCATCGCAACCATCTCCCTCCTCTGGCTCTGAGACTGAGCCCATGCAGCTGGGAGGGATTCGCATCTCGACTAAGGAGAGGGAACGGAGGATCACCAACCGCCTGTGCCTCTATTGCGGATTTGATGGACATTTTGTTAATTCATGTCCAGTAAGAGGCCAGAGCCCATCAGTAAGCGGAGGGCTACTGGTGAGCGCTACTACTCAGGTCTCTTCATCTAGATCTTGTACTACTATGTCGGTCCATCTACGCTGGACCGGTTCGGGTGCTACATGCAGTGCCTTGATTGACTCTGGGGCTGAGGGTTGTTTCATGGACGAAGCATGGGTTCGGAAACATAACATTCCTTTCAGACAGTTAGACAAGCCTACGCCCATGTTTGCCTTAGATGGTAGTCATCTTCCCAGTATCAAATTTGAGACACTACCTTTAACTCTCACAGTATCTGGTAACCACAGTGAGACTATTTCTTTTTTGATTTTTCATTCACCTTTCACACCTGTTGTTTTGGGTCATCCCTGGCTAGTATGTCATAATCCTTCTATTAATTGGTCTTGTAATTCTATCCTATCCTGGAACGTATCTTGTCATGTGAAGTGCTTAATGTCTGCCATCCCTCCCATTTCTTCTGTCCCCACTTCTCAGGAGGAACCTGGCGATTTGACAGGAGTGCCGGAGGAATATCATGATCTGCGCACGGTCTTCAGTCGGTCCCGAGCCAACTCCCTTCCTCCTCACCGGTCGTATGATTGTAGTATTGATCTCCTTCCGGGGACCACTCCTCCTCGGGGTAGACTATACTCTCTGTCGGCTCCCGAACGTAAGGCTCTCGAGGATTATTTATCTGTGTCTCTTGACGCCGGTACCATAGTGCCTTCTTCCTCTCCGGCCGGGGCGGGGTTCTTTTTGTTAAGAAGAAGGACGGTACTCTGCGCCCCTGCGTGGATTATCGAGGGCTGAATGACATAACGGTTAAGAATCGTTATCCGCTTCCCCTTATGTCATCAGCCTTCGAGATTCTGCAGGGAGCCAGGTGCTTTACTAAGTTGGACCTTCGTAACGCTTACCATCTCGTGCGCATCAGAGAGGGGGACGAGTGGAAAACGGCGTTTAACACTCCGTTAGGGCATTTTGAGTACCGGGTTCTGCCGTTTGGTCTCGCCAATGCGCCAGCTGTTTTTCAGGCATTAGTTAATGATGTTCTGAGAGACATGCTGAACATCTTTGTTTTTGTCTATCTTGACGATATCCTGATTTTTTCACCGTCACTCGAGATTCATGTTCAGCACGTTCGACGTGTCCTACAGCGCCTTTTAGAGAATTGTCTCTACGTAAAGGCTGAGAAGTGTTCTTTTCATGTCTCCTCCGTTACTTTTCTCGGTTCCGTTATTTCCGCTGAAGGCATTCAGATGGATTCCGCTAAGGTCCAAGCTGTCAGTGATTGGCCCGTTCCAAGGTCACGTGTCGAGTTGCAGCGCTTTTTAGGTTTCGCTAATTTCTATCGGCGTTTCATTCGTAATTTCGGTCAAGTTGCTGCCCCTCTCACAGCTCTTACTTCTGTCAAGACGTGTTTTAAGTGGTCCGGTTCCGCCCAGGGAGCTTTTGATCTTCTAAAAGAACGTTTTACGTCCGCTCCTATCCTCGTTACTCCTGACGTCACTAGACAATTCATTGTCGAGGTTGACGCTTCAGAGGTAGGCGTGGGAGCCATTCTATCCCAGCGCTTCCAGTCTGACGATAAGGTTCATCCTTGCGCTTATTTTTCTCATCGCCTGTCGCCATCTGAGCGCAACTATGATGTGGGTAACCGTGAACTGCTCGCCATCCGCTTAGCCCTAGGCGAATGGCGACAGTGGTTGGAGGGGGCGACCGTTCCTTTTGTCGTTTGGACAGACCATAAGAACCTTGAGTACATCCGTTCTGCCAAACGACTTAATGCCCGTCAAGCTCGTTGGACGTTGTTTTTCGCTCGTTTCGAGTTTGTGATTTCTTACCGTCCGGGTAGCAAGAACACCAAGCCTGATGCCTTATCCCGTCTGTTTAGTTCTTCTGTGGCTTCTACTGATCCCGAGGGGATTCTTCCTTATGGGCGTGTTGTCGGGTTGACAGTCTGGGGAATTGAAAGACAGGTTAAGCAAGCACTCACGCACACTGCGTCGCCGCGCGCTTGTCCTAGTAACCTCCTTTTCGTTCCTGTTTCCACTCGTCTGGCTGTTCTTCAGTGGGCTCACTCTGCCAAGTTAGCTGGTCATCCCGGTGTTCGAGGCACTCTTGCGTCTATTCGCCAGCGATTTTGGTGGCCGACTCAGGAGCGTGACACGCGCCGTTTCGTGGCTGCTTGTTCGGACTGCGCGCAGACTAAGTCAGGTAACTCTCCTCCTGCCGGTCGTCTCAGACCGCTCCCCATTCCTTCTCGACCATGGTCTCACATCGCCCTAGACTTCATTACCGGTCTGCCTTTGTCTGCGGGGAAGACTGTGATTCTTACGGTTGTCGATAGGTTCTCTAAGGCGGCACATTTCATTCCCCTCGCTAAACTTCCTTCCGCTAAGGAGACGGCACAAATCATTATCGAGAATGTGTTCAGAATTCATGGCCTCCCGTTAGACGCCGTTTCAGACAGAGGCCCGCAATTCACGTCACAATTTTGGAGGGAGTTCTGTCGTTTGATTGGTGCGTCCGTCAGTCTCTCTTCTGGGTTTCATCCCCAGTCTAACGGTCAAGCAGAGAGGGCCAATCAGACGATTGGTCGCATACTACGCAGCCTTTCTTTCAGAAACCCTGCGTCTTGGGCAGAACAGCTCCCCTGGGCAGAATACGCTCACAACTCGCTTCCTTCGTCTGCTACCGGGTTATCTCCGTTTCAGAGTAGTCTGGGTTACCAGCCTCCTCTATTCTCTTCCCAGCTTGCCGAGTCCAGCGTTCCCTCCGCTCAAGCGTTTGTCCAACGTTGTGAGCGCACCTGGAGGAGGGTGAGGTCTGCACTTTGTCGCTACAGGGCACAGACTGTGAGAGCCGCCAATAAACGCAGGATTAAGAGTCCTAGGTATTGTTGCGGCCAGAGAGTGTGGCTTTCCACTCGCAACCTTCCTCTTACGACAGCTTCTCGTAAGTTGACTCCGCGGTTCATTGGTCCGTTCCGTGTCTCCCAGGTCGTCAATCCTGTCGCTGTGCGACTGCTTCTTCCGCGACATCTTCGTCGCGTCCATCCTGTCTTCCATGTCTCCTGTGTTAAGCCCTTTCTTCGCACCCCGTTAGTCTTCCCTCCCCCTCCCGTCCTTGTCGAGCGCACCTATTTACAAGGTACATAAGATCATGGACATGCGTTCTCGGGGACGGGGTCACCAATACTTAGTGGATTGGGAGGGTTACGGTCCTGAGGAGAGGAGTTGGGTTCCGTCTCGGGACGTGCTGGACCGTTTACTCATTGATGATTTCCTCCGTTGCCGCCAGGATTCCTCCTCGAGTGCGCCAGGAGGCGCTCGGTGAGTGGGGGGGTACTGTCATGTTTTGTCATTAATTATCATGTCTTGTCCCTGTGCTTCCCATTCTATTAGTTTCCCTCTGCTGGTCTTATTAGGTTCTTTCCCTCTTTCTATCCCTCTCTCTCCCCCTCCCTCTCTCACTCTCTCGCTCTCTCTTCTCTCTATCATTCCGTTCCTGCTCCCAGCTGTTCCTATTCCCCTAATCATCATTTAGTCTTCCCACACCTGTTCCCGATCCTTTTCCCTGATTAGAGTCCCTATTTCTCTCCTTGTTTCCCGTACCTGCCCTGTCGGATCCTCATTTATAATTCACCGTGCTGTGTCTATGTTTTGCCCTGTCGTGTCGTGTTTCCCTCAGATGCTGCGTGGTGAGCAGGTGTCTGAGTCTGCTAGGTTCAAGTGCCTTCCCGAGGCAACCTGCAGTTCTCGATCGAGTCTCCAGTCTGTTCTTGTCTTTACGTGTAGTATTATGCTTTTTGTTTTGTAAAGTTTATTCTGGATTAAATACTCTGTTTTCGCCAAGTCGCTTTTGGGTCCTCATTCACCAGCATGACAAAGTGACTTAGTGTATAGCGAGAATAGGAGAGGGCCTAGAACAGAGCCCTGGGGGACACCAGTGGTAAGAGCGCGTGGTGAGGAGACAGAGGAGGAAAATGTAGAGAGGGGGGAGTGAAAGGATGCCAGGTCCGCAGGGAGGCGAGTTCATAATTCATGGTTCTTTAAGAATGAAACCATACATGAATAAACTACAAAAACAAGAACCGTGAAAACCCGAAACAGTCCTGTGTGGTACAAACACTGACACAGGAGACAACCACCTACAAAACCCAACACAAACCAGGCTACCTAAATATGGTTCCCAATCAGAGACAATGACTAACACCTGCCTCTGATTGTGAACCATATCAGGCCAAACATAGAAATAGACAAATTAGACATGTAACATAGAATGCCCACTCAGATCACACCCTGACCAAACAAAACATAGAAACATACAAAGCAAACTATGGTCAGGGCGTGACATAGCCAATGCCACAAATGTTAGACAATTGAGACAAATTATGTGTGTAACAAATCTGTGTAGGTTGATGTGTATGATATTGGATATGATATAATGAGAGTGTGTATGATGTCTGTATAAGAGTAAGACTATAATGTGTGATGTCCAAATAAATAATAACTCTGCCAATTTGCATGTTTGGGTGTCTATGTGTCTAACATGTAGTGCGTATAGCCTTAATATTCATAATTGTAATCCATATCCTATCACCATCATAGTTGCATCATAATTTCCTTAGCAATTGACGTTTCACATGATCATGAAAAGCATTTACTCTAGAGACAGCTTCACTACAGTACAAATGTATTCTGTACAATATTCCCCATTGCCTTTATTTTGATATCTTCCCATTGCTTGATGTAAACAGATATAATCTTGTAGACAAATACATAAAAAAGATAGACAAACAATAAACACATTCAATTATAAAATGATTCTTGACAATAGAGGGAGAGAAAGAGAGGAGAAAAGAGAGAAAGAGAGAGTGAGAGAAGAGAGCGAGATCAGGTGTGTGTGTGTATGTATAAGTCCGTATGTGGAAGCAAGCATGTCTTAAAGTTATGATGGACTGTCATTTAGCTTTGCTTATTTGAGCTGTTCTTGCCATAATATGGACTTGGTATTTTACTAAATAGGGTTATCTTCTGTATACCATCCTTGCCTTGTCACACAGCACAACTGATTGGCTAAAAGGCATTAAGGAAAGGAATTCCACAAATGACCTTTTAACAAGGCACACCTGTTAATTTAAATGCATTCTAGGAGACTACCTCATGAAGCTGTTTGAGAGAATGCCAAGAGTGTGAAAAGCTGTCATCAAGGCAAAGGGTGGCTATTTGAAGAATCTCAAATTTAAAATATATTTTAATTTGTTTAACATTTTTTTGGTTACTACAAGAGTCCATGTGTGATATTTCATAGTTTTGATGTCTTATTTTACAAAGTAGAAAATAGTAAAAATAAAGAAAAACCCTTGAATGAGTAGGTGTTAGAAAACTTTTGAGCAGACCACCATATAGTTCCAGTGTCCAAGAAAGCGAAGGTAACCTGACAAAATGACTACAGACCCGTATCACTCATGTCGCTATGAAGTGCTTTGAAAGGCTGGTCATGGCTCACATCAACACTATCATCCCGGAAACCCTAGACCCACTCCAATTCTCATACCGCCCCAACAGATCACGCAGTCTCAATCACACTCCACACTGCCCTTTCCCACCTGGACAAAAAGAACACCAATGTGCAAATGCTGTTCATTGACTACAGCTCAGTGTTCAACACCATAGTGCCCACAAAGCTAAAGACCCTGGGACAAAACACCTGCGTCTGCAACAGGATCCTGGAATTCCTGACGGGCCACTCCCAGGTGGTAAGGGTAGGCAACACACATGCTGATCCTCAACACGGGGGCCCCTCAGGGGTGCGTGCTTTGTCTCCTCCTGTACTCCCTGTTCACCCACGACTGCCTGGCCAAGCATGACTCCAACACCATCATTAAGTTTGGCAGTGTGGTGCCGGGACAACAACAACCTCTCCCTCAATGTGAGCAAGACAGAGGAGATGATTGTGGACAACAGGAAACACGCCCCTATTTACATCAACGGGACTATAGTGGAGCTGGTCAAGAGTTTCTCAAGTTCCTTGGTGCCCACATCACCAACAAACTATCATGGTCTAAACACACCAAGACAGTAGTGAAGAGGGCAACGATAGCACATTTTCCCCCCCAGGAGACTGAAAAAATTTGGCATGGGTCCGCAGATCCTCAAAAAGATCTACAGCTGCACCATCCACAGCATCCTGACCAGTTCCACCACTGCCTGGTAATGGCAACTGCTCTGCATCTGACCGTAAGGCACTACAGAGGGTAGTGCGTATGGCCCATCCTGCTATCCAGGACCTATACAATAGGCAGTGTCAGAGGAAGGCCCGAAAAATTGTCAAAGATTCAAGTCACCCAAGTCATAGACTGTTCTCTCCGCTACCACATGGAAAGCGGTACCGGAGCACCAAGTCCAGGTGCAAAAGGCTCCTTAACAGCTTCTACCCCCAAGCCATAAGACTGCTGAACAATTCATCAAATGGCCACCCAGACTATTTACATTTATGACCTCCCCCCTCCTACCTTTGTCTTTACACTGCTGCTACTAGCTGTTTATTATCTATGCATAGTCATTTTACCTCTACCTACATGTACAAATTACCTCGACTAAGCTGCACATTGACTCTGTACCGGTACACCCTGTATATAGCCTCCTTATTGTTATTTTATTGTGTTACTTTATTTTATACCTCAGATTATATTATTTAGTAAATATTTTCTTAAGTATTTATTGAACTGCATTGTTCTTTAAGGGCTTGTAATTAAGAGCTTGTATTCGGCGCATGTGACAACATTTGATTTGAATGTCAAACTGGGATTTGTTTGTTTATATATACATTAAAAATGAAAAGCTGAAATGTCTTGAGTCAATAAGTATTCAACCTCTTTGTTATGGCAAGCCTAAATAAGTTCAGAAGAAAACATGTGCTTAAGTTGTGCTTAAGTTGCATGAACTCACTCTGTGTGTAATAATAGTGTTTAACATGATTTTTGAATGATTACCTCACCTCTGTACCCCACACATAAAATTATCTGTAAGGTCCGTCGGTCGAGCAATGAATTCAAAACACAGATTTAAACTGAGACCAGGGATGTTTTCCAAAGTAGGGCACCTATTGATAGATGGGTAAAAAATAAAAAAGCAGACATTGAATATTCCTTTGATCATGGTGTTAATAATAAAGTTACAGTTAATAATTACACTTTGGTAGGTGTATCAATACACCCAGTCACGACAAAGATATATGCGTGATATAGGCGTTCTTCCTAACTCAGAAGCCGGAGAGGAAGGAAACTGCTCAGGGATTTGACAATGAGTGACTTTAAAACAGTAACAGAATGAATGGCTGCGATAGGAGAGGACTGAGGAAAGATCAACAGCATTGTAGTTACTCCACGATACTAACCTAACTGGCAGAGTTAAAAGAAGAAACCTGTACAGAATAAAACAATTCCAAAATGTGCATTCTGTTTGCAACAAGGCACTAAAGTAGTAATGCAAAAAAAATGTGGTAAAGCAATTCACTTTTTGTCCTGAATACAAGGTGATATATTTCAGGCAAATCCAATACAACCTATTACGGAATACCACTATCTGTATTTTCAAGCATAGTGGTGGCTGCATCATGTTATGGGTATGCTTGTAAATCGGTAAGGACTGGGGAGTATTTCAGAATAAAAAAGAAACAGAATGGAACTAATCATAGGCAAAATCATAGAGAAAAATTGGAAGATTACTTCACCTTTCAGTTGGACAATAACTTGAAACACAAGGTCAAATCTACACTGGAGTTGCTTACAAACAAGACTGAGTGTTCCATGAGTGGCCGTGTTACAGTTTAGAATTAAATCTGCTTGAAAACATATGTCAAGAACTGAAAATGATTGTCTAGCAATGACCAACAATTGATTTGACAGAACTTTAAGAATTTTGAAAAGAATAATGAGCAAATGTTGCACAATCCTGGTGTGGAAAGCATTTAGAGATTTAGTTCATTCTAACATGTATTGACTGAGGGAGTTGAACATTTATCTAATCAAGATATTAATGTTTTATGTTATGTGGTTTTTTGTTGACATAAATACTACTTTAATCCCAATTTGTAACAAAACAAAATATGGAAAAGGTAAAGGGTGTGAATAATTAAGCACTGTATATGAATAAATAATAATTATATCATAATTATGTCATAATTATATCAAATAATAAGGCACTGTATATGTTGGGGTGGCAGAGTAGCCTAGTGGTTAGAGTGTTGGACTAATAACTGAAAGGTTGAAAGTTCAAATCCCCGAGCTGACAAGGTACAAATCTGTCGGTCTGCCCTTAACCAGGCAGTTAACCCACTGTTCCTAGGCTGTCATTGAAAACAAGAATTTGTTCTTAACTGAATTTCCTAGTAAAATAAAGGACTCTTTTGCAAGTAAGAGTTGGGGAAAGGGTGGAGGGGCCAAGGAAGGCAAGGCATTGTTTTCTCATGGGCCTGATAAATGGACCTGTCACCATGACGATGATAGCTCCCAACGTTCTTCTGTGCTGTCCTGACAATGTTGGGTCAGCAGAACAGAGTGTTCCCTGAGGAGAGTGTGTGTGTGAGGTTGAGAGAATTTGCATGGTGTGTGTGTGTGTGTGTGTGTGTGTGTGTGTGTGTGTGTGTGTGTGTGTGTGTGTGTGTGTGTGTGTGTGTGTGTGTGTGTGTGTGTGTGTGTGTGTGTGTGTGTGTGTGTGTGTGTGTGTGTGTGTGTGTGTGTGTGTGTGTGTGTGTGTGTGTGTGTGTGTGTGTGTGTGTGTGTGCACCACTATTAGAGGAAGAGGCTGGAACATATAGTCCTGCTAGGACTAGGAGGGTGTAAGCCCACCCACTGGGAAGCCAGGCCTAGCCAATCAGAATGAGTTTTCCCCACAAAAGGGCTTTATTACAGACAAAAATACTCCTCAGCATCCCCCCTCAGACGATCCCACAGGTGAAGAACCCGGATGTGGAGGTCCTGGGCTGGCGTGGTTACACATGGTCTGTGGTTGTGAGGCTGGTTGGACGTACTGCACAATTTACTAAAACGACGTTGGAGGCAGCTTATGGTAGAGAAAAAAACATTACATTCTCTGACAAAAGCTTTTAAAAAGCTCTGGTGGACGTTCCTGCAGTCAACATGCCAATTGCACACTCCCTCAACATGAGACATACAATGCATTCAGAAAGTATTCAGACCCCTTGACTTCAGATGTTGTAAAATGTATTCAATTGTTCCCCCCTCCTCATCAATCTACACACAATACCCCATATTGACAGAGCAAAAACAGGTTTACACATTTTTGCAAATTTAGAAAAAGTACAAAACTGCAATATCACATTTACGTAAGTATTTAGACCCTTTACTCAGTACTTTGTTGAAGTGCCTTTGGCAGCGATTACAGCCTTGAGTATTCTTGTGTGCCAAGCTTGTGGTGTCATACCCCTGTATTTGGGGACTTTCTCGCATTCTTCTCCGCAGATCCTCTCAAGCGCTGTCAGGTTGGATGGGGAGCGTTGCTGCACAGCTATTTTCAGTTCTCTCCAGAGATGTTGATTGGCATCTGGCTGGGCCACTCAAGGTCATTTAAAACTATCCCGAAAGCCACTCCCGTGTTGTCTTGGCTCTGTGCTTAGGGTCAATTCCTGTTGTAAGGTGAAACTTTGCCACAATTTGAGGTCCTAAGCATCTGTCCCTCAATCCTGACTAGTCTCGCAGTCCCTGCCGCTGAAAAACATCCTCACACCATGATTCTGCCACCAATAATGTTTCACCTTAGGGATGATGGCAGGTTTCCTCCAGACGTGACGCTTGGCATTAAGGCCAAAGTGTTTGATCTTGGTTTCATCAGACCAGAGAATCTTGTGTCTCGTGGTCTGACAGTCATTTAGGTGCCTTTTGGCAAACTCCAAGCGGGCTATCGTGTGACCTTTACTGAGGAGTGGCTTCCGTTTGGCCACTCTACCATAAAGGCCTGATTAGTGGAGTGCTGCAGAGATTGTTGTCCTCCTGGAGGTTCGCCCATCTCCACAGAGGAACTCTGGAGTTCAGTGACCATCGGCTTCTTGGTCCCCTCCCTGACCGAGGCCCTTCTACCCTGTTTGGCCAGGCGGCGAGCTCTAGGAAGAGTTCCAAACTTCTTCCATTTAAGAATGATGGAGGCCACTGTGTGGGTACCCCAGATCTGTGCCTCGATTCAATCCTGTCTCGTAGGTCTGCGGATAATTGCTTCGAACTCATGGCTTTTTCTTTGCTCTGACATGCACTTTCAACTTTATATAGACAGCTGTGTGCCTCTCCAAATCATGTCCAATCAATTTAATTTACCACAGATGGACTCCAATCAAGTTGTAGAAACATCTGAAGGATGATCAATGGAAACAGGGTGCACCTGAGCTCAATTTCGATTCTCACAGCAAAGGGTCTGAATACTTAGTTATTTCAGTTTTTTATTTTTAATACATTTGCAAACATAAAAAAAAACTGTTTTCGCTTTGTCATTATGGGGTATGGTGTGGAGATTAATGAGGATTTTTATTTATCCATTTTAGAATAAGTTTGTAATGTAACAAAATGTGGAAAAAGTCAAGGGGTCTGAATACTTTTTAAAGTGGCCATTTATTGTCCCCAGCACACGGCGCACCTGTGTAATGATCATGCTCTTTAATCAGCTTCAGGTGGATAGATTATCCTGGCAAAGGAGAAATAAGAGAAAAACTAAAGCTTCTTGTGCGTATGCACAATCTTCGGGGATTTTTTACATTTACATTTACATTTAAGTCATTTAGCAGACGCTCTTATCCAGAGCGACTTACAAATTGGTGCATTCACCTTATGACATCCAGTGGAACAGCCACTTTACAATAGTGCATCTACATATTTTAAGGGGGGTGAGAAGGATTACTTTATCCTATCCTAGGTATTCCTTAAAGAGGTGGGGTTTCAGGTGTCTCCGGAAGGTGGTGATTGATTCCGCTGTCCTGGCGTCGTGAGGGAGTTTGTTCCACCATTGGGGAGCCAGAGCAGCGAACAGTTTTGACTGGGCTGAGCGGGAACTGTACTTCCTCAGTGGTAGGGAGGCGAGCAGGCCAGAGGTGGATGAACGCAGTGCCCTTATTTGGGTGTAGGGCCTGATCAGAGCCTGGAGGTACTGAGGTGCCGTTCCCCTCACAGCTCCGTAGGCAAGCACCATGGTCTTGTAGCGGATGCGAGCTTCAACTGGAAGCCAGTGGAGAGAGTGGAGGAGCGGGGTGACGTGAGAGAACTTGGGAAGGTTGAACACCAGACGGGCTGCGGCGTTCTGGATGAGTTGTAGGGGTTTAATGGCACAGGCAGGGAGCCCAGCCAACAGCGAGTTGCAGTAATCCAGACGGGAGATGACAAGTGCCTGGATTAGGACCTGTGCCGCTTCCTGTGTGAGGCAGGGTCGTACTCTGCGGATGTTGTAGAGCATGAACCTACAGGAACGGGCCACCGCCTTGATGTTAGTTGAGAACGACAGGGTGTTGTCCAGGATCACGCCAAGGTTCTTAGCGCTCTGGGAGGAGGACACAATGGAGTTGTCAACCGTGATGGCGAGATCATGGAACGGGCAGTCCTTCCCGGGAGGAAGAGCAGCTCCGTCTTGCCGAAGTTCAGCTTGAGGTGGTGATCCGTCATCCACACTGATATGTCTGCCAGACATGCAGAGATGCGATTCGCCACCTGGTCATCAGAAGGGGGAAAAGAGAAGATTAATTGTGTGTCGTCTGCATAGCAATGATAGGAGAGACCATGTGAGGTTATGACAGAGCCAAGTGACTTGGTGTATAGCGAGAATAGGAGAGGGCCTAGAACAGAGCCCTGGGGGACACCAGTGGTGAGAGCGCATGGTGAGGAGACAGATTCTCGCCACGCCACCTGGTAGGAGCGACCTGTCAGGTAGGACGCAATCCAAGCGTGGGCCACGCCGGAGATGCCCAACTCGGAGAGTTGTTATTTTTTATTTATTTTTTATTTCAGTTCATGAAACCAACACTTTACATGTTGTGTTTATATTTTTGTTCCGTGTTGCACAGCATCCTGACCGAACAGTCCATAAGGACACACACACACACACACACACACACACACACACACACACACACACACACACACACACACACACACACACACAGACAGACAGACAGACAGACAGACAGACAGACAGACAGACAGACAGACAGACAGACAGACAGACAGACAGACAGACAGACAGACAGACAGACAGACAGACAGACAGACAGACAGACAGACAGACAGACAGACAGACAGACAGACAGACAGACAGACAGACAGACAGACAGACAGACAGACACACACACACACACACACACACACACACACACACACACACACACACACACACACACACACACACACACACACACACACACACACACACACACGTGGCTGAGGGTGAAGGACTAGACAACCCAAACACAATGGAGGCTCAACTCACCAGCGTAGAGAGTGAGTGTTTGTGTGTGTGTACTGTGTACTGTGTGTACTGTGTACTGTGTGTGTACTGTCCCTTTCCTGCTGCGTGCGATGTAAGGGCCTTTTAATGAAGCAGCTGCATAGGCTACCTGCCAACACAATCAGGTCTGCCAACTCTCTGTCCCCCTTCTTTGTTTTCCTCTATCCTCCCAACTTTATTTTTTAAATGCTTTAAAAACCTCTTAGAGCTCGGGAATCGCGCAAAATTTCAAAGTCCTGCTACTCATGCCAGGAATATAGTATAAGCATATGATTAGTATGTGTGGATAGAAAACACTCTGAAGTTTCTAAAACTGGTTAAACCATGTCTGTGTCTATAACAGGACGTGTTTAACATGCGAATTCCCAAAGAAAACTGTTCACCCCCCCAAAAAAAGATCAATCCGCCAGTTGGCTGTATTGTCTATGGCCTGCGAAAATATATACCTCCCAGTTTACAAGTCCTACAGCTTCCACACGATGTCGTCAGTCTTGGCAATTTCCTTGAAGTTGTTCCTTGGTCAAACGAAGAAGAGACACTTGATTTCATCCGGTACACGACAGGATGTTTTGGAAGAGAGAATTATCGACCATCATTTCAAGACGTGGAGCTATTGAATACACATCACCCGCGATCAATTTGATCAATTATTAACGTTTACTAATACCTAAAGTTGGATTACAAATGGGTGGAGGGGCCAAGTTTGAAGTGTTTTGTCAAAGTTTATAGGCAACTTTGTTAATTTAAAAAAATTACGTTGCGTTATGTAAAGCAGTTTTTTCCTGGATCAGACGGGCTTCATAAATGGACATTTTGGTTATACATGGACGGATTTAATCGGGAAAAAGACCCAATGGTGATGTTTATGGGACATATAGGAGTGTAGCTTTAATTCAGTACCTTGCATGTGTGTTTTAATGAAAGTTTGAGTTTTAGCAAGTACTATTAACATTTGGCGTTGCGCATTTCCATTTCCTGTTGGCTAGGTGGGACGCAGACGTCTCACTTATCCCTAAGAGGTTCACTTATTCTGTCATTCTCCCATGCAATTTCCTTGTTTCACCCTCTCATTTAAGGCCTAAAGTAGTCAAAAACGCGATATCTTGTGTTTTATATATATATTTCCACACTGAGCTTGGAATAATACTGTGAAATTGTCTAAATGATAATGTCCTTTTAGCAAAATAGCTGTTTGAAAAGGCTGTCTGAAATTTCAGCCTGTTGTGTTGGGATGGAGTTTTGACCTGCCTGGTGACATAACCAGGCGGTAAAAATATGTTACAGTTTTTTACAATCACTTTGGCACGAATTTCGGAAATTTTTCAAAACTCTAGACACAAAACTCACAACCAATGATCAAAATGCACATTTTTCAAAACTAGATGACTGCCTATTCATTTCATTACAATGATCTAACTATCAATTGATACAACTGCTCAAAATGATAAGTAACTGTTGCATTACTCTTCATACATTGTTTTTTGGAAACAATATTCCATGTTAAGATCATGAAAGTTTCAGGATAACGGGATCCATTGACACCAATTACCGTGGAACATGAACCAATTGTACTACATTATCTATGGATGTAATATTTCATCATCATTCTTTATTAGACACAGTTTCTATGGTCCCATGTACCACTTTTCCAGACCATGTTTTCAGATTTGACATTACTGTACACTCACCGGCCACTTTATTAGATTCACCAATCTAGTACTGGGTAGGACCAGCATTTGTGGCCTTTCTGTTAGCTTGAATAAGTCTGGACATTCTCCTCTGACCTCTCTCATTAACAAGGTGTTTTTGCCCACAGAACTTCCGCTCTGCAAACTCTGTAAACTCTAGAGACTGTAGTGCATAAAAATCCCAGGAAGGCAGCTGTTTCTGAGATGCTGGAATCACCATGTGTGGCATCAACCATCATACCACGGTCAAAGTTGCTAAGATTATGCATCTTGCCGTTCTATTGTTAGGTCGAACAACAACTAAAGCTCTCTACTCTATATATTGAGTTGCAGGCAGCCACATAATTCGCTGTTCAAATGTAAATTTCCTTGATGGGCTAAACCAGGTCTGTAGGGCTGATGGCATGACCTATGTCATTGTGTGGGATAATGTCAGGTTCCACCATGCTCAAATGGTGCAAGCATGGTTTCAGGGCCACCCACAACATACCACCCTGTACTTACCCCCATACTCTCCTTTCCTAAATCCCAAATGAAGAATTTTTCTCCACATGGAGATGGAAGGTATATGATAGGTGCCCTCACAAACAAGCCACCATTCTCCAGGCCATAGATAACGCATGCAATGACATCACTGCAGACCAGTGTCAGGCCTGGATTTGCCCTGCCGAAGATTCTTCCCAAGATGTTTGGCTAATGAAAACATCCATTGTGATGTGGATGAGAACCTGTGGCCAAATCCACAAGACAGGGTTGATGGAAATATAGAAGTACAGTAATCAATCCTTTGTTTTACTTTTTACAGTAAGCCAGGTGAGGAACACCGCAGTTGATGTTTTACTGTAGCTTTTTCTTTTTTGTAGCTAATTATTTTTGCTTTGATTCAAAGAAACCTATGAGTGATTTTATTGTATTTCATCAATACATTTCAGATTTAGTTCAAGGATTCCACTGTGTGATGTATTTACGTGTAGTACCATAATGAAACATGTATCACATATTTTGTACTACAATATCTAATGATTGAACGAACAACTACGCAGTGAAACTATCGGTATCTTGTGTGTGGGTGATCTAAATTAATGTTCCTATGGTATTTCATGATAAATTTGTTATATGAATCAATGATTCTGCAAGTGCAAGGTTTCTTTAAAGATATTTACATTTACATTTTACATTTAAGTCATTTAGCAGACGCTCTTATCCAGAGCGACTTACAAATTGGGTGCATTCACCTTATGACATCCAGTGGAACAGCCACTTTACAATAGTGCATCTAAATCTTTTAAGGGGGGTGAGAAGGATTACTTTATCCTATCCTAGGTATTCCTTAAAGAGGTGGGGTTTCAGGTGTCTCCGGAAGGTGGTGATTGACTCCGCTGTCCTGGCGTCGTGAGGGAGTTTGTTCCACCATTGGGGAGCCAGAGCAGCGAACAGTTTTGACTGGGCTGAGCGGGAACTGTACTTCCTCAGTGGTAGGGAGGCGAGCAGGCCAGAGGTGGATGAACGCAGTGCCCTTATTTGGGTGTATGGCCTGATCAGAGCCTGGAGGTACTGAGGTGCCGTTCCCCTCACAGCTCCGTAGGCAAGCACCATGGTCTTGTAGCGGATGCGAGCTTCAACTGGAAGCCAGTGGAGAGAGCGGAGGAGCGGGGTGACGTGGATTAGGACCTGCGCCGCTTCCTGTGTGAGGCAGGGTCGTACTCTGTGGATGTTGTAGAGCATGAACCTACAGGAACGGGCCACCGCCTTGATGTTAGTTGAGAACGACAGGGTGTTGTCCAGGATCACGCCAAGGTTCTTAGCGCTCTGGGAGGGGGACACAATGGAGTTGTCAACCGTGATGGCGAGATCATGGAACGGGCAGTCCTTCCCCGGGAGGAAGAGCAGCTCCGTCTTGCCGAAGTTCAGCTTGAGGTGGTGATCCGTCATCCACACTGATATGTCTGCCAGACATGCAGAGATGCGATTCGCCACCTGGTCATCAGAAGGGGGAAAGGAGAAGATTAATTGTGTGTCGTCTGCATAGCAATGATAGGAGAGACCATGTGAGGTTATGACAGAGCCAAGTGACTTGGTGTATAGCGAGAATAGGAGAGGTCCTAGAACAGAGCCCTGGGGGACACCAGTGATGAGAGCGCGTGGTGAGGAGACAGATTCTCGCCACACCACCTGGTAGGAGCGACCTGTAAAGTAGGACGCAATCCAAGCGTGGGCCGCGCTGGAGATGCCCATCTCGGAGAGGGTGGAGAGGAGGATCTGATGGTTCACAGTATCGAAGGCAGCCGATAGGTCTAGAAGGATGAGAGCAGAGGAGAGAGAGTTAGCTTTAGCGGTGCGGAGCGCCTCCGTGATACAGAGAAGAGCAGTCTCAGTTGAATGACTAGTCTTGAAACCTGACTGATTTGGATCAAGAAGGTCATTCTGAGAGAGATAGCGGGAGAGCTGACCAAGGACGGCACGTTCAAGAGTTTTGGAGAGAAAAGAAAGAAGGGATACTGGTCTGTAGTTGTTGACATCGGAGGGATCGAGTGTAGGTTTTTTCAGAAGGGGTGCAACTCTCGCTCTCTTGAAGACGGAAGGGACGTAGCCAGCGGTCAGGGATAAGTTGATGAGGGAGGTGAGGTAAGGGAGAAGGTCTCCGGAAATGGTCTGGAGAAGAGAGGAGGGGATAGGGTCGAGCGGGCAGGTTGTTGGGTGGCCGGCCGTCACAAGACGCGAGATTTCATCTGGAGAGAGAGGGGAGAAAGAGGTCAGAGCACAGGGTAGGGCAGTGTGAGCAGAACCAGCGGTGTCGTTTGACTTAGCAAACGAGGATCGGATGTCGTCAACCTTCTTTTCAAAATGGTTGACGAAGTCATCTGCAGAGAGGGAGGAGGGGGAGGGGGAGGAGGATTCAGGGGGGAGGAGAAGGTGGCAAAGAGCTTCCTAGGGTTAGAGGCAGATGCTTGGAATTTAGAGTGGTAGAAAGTGGCTTTAGCAGCAGAGACAGAGGAGGAAAATATAGAGAGGAGGGAGTGATAGGATGCCAGGTCCGCAGGGAGGCGAGTTTTCCTCCATTTCCGCTCGGCTGCCCGGAGCCCTGTTCTGTGAGCTCGCAATGAGTCGTCAAGCCACGGAGCGGGAGGGGAGGACCGAGCCGGCCTGGAAGATAGGGGACAGAGAGTCAAAGGATGCAGAAAGGGAGGAGAGGAGGGTTGAGGAGGCAGAATCAGGAGATAGGTTGGAGAAGGTCTGAGCAGAGGGAAGAGATGATAGGATGGAAGAGGAGAGAGTAGCGGGGGAGAGAGAGCGAAGGTTGGGACGGCTCGATACCATACGAGTAGGGGCAGTGTGGGAAGTGTTGGATGAGAGCGAGAGGGAAAAGGATACAAGGTAGTGGTCGGAGACTTGGAGGGGAGTAGCAATGAGGTTAGTGGAAGAACAGCATCTAGTAAAGATGAGGTCGAGCGTATTGCCTGCCTTGTGAGTAGGGGGGGAAGGTGAGAGGGTGAGGTCAAAAGAGGAGAGGAGTGGAAAGAAGGAGGCAGAGAGGAATGAGTCAAAGGTAGACGTGGGGAGGTTAAAGTCGCCCAGAACTGTGAGAGGTGAGCAGTCCTCAGGAAAGGAGCTTATCAAGGCATCAAACTCATTGATGAACTCTCCGAGGGGACCTGGAGGGCGATAAATGATAAGGATGTTAAGCTTGAAAGGGCTGGTAACTGTGACAGCATGAAATTCAAAGGAGGCGATAGACAGATGGGTAAGAGGAGAAAGAGAGAATGACCACTTGGGAGAGATGAGGATCCCGGTGCCACCACCCCGCTGACCAGAAGCTCTCGGGGTGTGCGAGAACACGTGGGCGGACGAAGAGAGAGCAGTAGGAGTAGCAGTGTTATCTGTGGTGATCCATGTTTCTGTCAGTGCCAAGAAGTCGAGGGACTGGAGGGAGGCATAGGCTGAGATGAACTCTGCCTTGTTGGCCGCAGATCGGCAGTTCCAGAGGCTACCGGAGACCTGGAACTCCACGTGGGTCGTGCGCGCTGGGACCACCAGATTAGGGTGGCCGCGGCCACGCGGTGTGGAGCGTTTGTATGGTCTGTGCAGAGAGGAGAGAACAGGGATAGACAGACACATAGTTGACAGGCTACAGAAGAGGCTATGCTAATGCAAAGAGATTGGAATGACAAGTGGACTACACGTCTCGAATGTTCAGAAAGTTAAGCTTACGTAGCAAGAATCTTATTGACTAAAATGATTAAAATGATACAGTACTGCTGAAGTAGGCTAGCTGGCAGTGGCTGCGTTGTTGACTTTGTAGGCTAGCTGGCAGTGGCTGCGTTGTTGACACTACACTAATCAAGTCGTTCCGTTGAGTGTAATAGTTATAGTAGTTAAGATATGAATGCACAATGCAATGTTTTGAACATTGGACAGCCTGTGTTACAAGTGATGGCCGTTTTGAGTTTTGTGTCTAGAGTTTTGAAAAATGACAACACGGTTCTGAAATTAGTGCCAAAGGGATTGTAGAAAACTGTAATAGACCTATAAGAAAGAGAGTTCCAAACCTCTATGCCAATAACAGCTGGTTTTCAGATTTCCCCTCCCAACTCAGACCAGAAATTGCTCTTTGCTATAAGAAGCTAATACATTAAGGTACTTAATTGTTATCTATAGAAATGATTTGATATCAAGATAAAAACTGCTGCATTGAACTATTAAAGGGACATTTCGGGATTTGAAAAACTACAAGGCAGTAACCACGCCACTTGTATTGGTAAGTATGTACTTACTTGCGTATGATATAAATTAGGGTTAATAATTATTTCCCCCCGGGTATATTCTTTAAATGTCCTCACACACACACACACACACACACACACACACACACACACACACACACACACACACACACACACACACACACACACACACACACACACACACACACACACACACACACACACACACACACACACACACACACACACACACACGCCTCCTTGCTCGCA
Organism: Oncorhynchus gorbuscha; assembly: GCF_021184085.1. Lineage (NCBI taxonomy): Eukaryota > Metazoa > Chordata > Actinopteri > Salmoniformes > Salmonidae > Oncorhynchus > Oncorhynchus gorbuscha. Next base: position 44,088,122 of record NC_060184.1, on the reverse strand, counting down.
CACGCTTTTTCCGTTCTGCCCACAAAGTTTCTATATAATTGAGGTCAGGGCTTTGTGATGGCCGCTCCAATACCTTGACTTTGTCGTCCTTAAGCCATTTTGCCACAACTTTGGATGTATGCTTGCGGTCATTGTCCATTTGGAAGACCCATTTGTGACCAAGCTTTATTTTCCTGGCTGATGTCTTGAGATGTTGCTTCAATATATCCACATAATTTTCCTTTTCTCATGATGCCATCTATTTTTTGATGTGCACCAGTCCCTTCTGCACCACAACATGATTCTGCCACCCCCATGCTTCACGGTTGGGATGGTGTTCTTCAGCTTGCAAAACTCCCCTTTTTTCCTCCAAACATAATGATGGTCATTATGGCCAAACAGTTATATTTTTGTTTCATCAGACCAGAGGACATTTCTCCAAAAAGTACAATCTTGGTCCCCATGTGCAGTTGCAAACCGTAGTCAGCCTTTTTTATGGCGGTTTTGGAGCAGTGGCTTCTTCCTTGCTGAGGGGCCTTTCAGGTTATGTCGATATATAGGAATCGTTTCACTGTGGATATAGATACTTGTGTACCTGTTTCCCATGATGTCAAGCAAAGACGTACTGAGTTTGAAGGTAGGCCTTGAAATACATCCACAGGTACACCTCCAATTGACTCAAATTATTTTAATTTCTCTTCAGAAGCTTCTAAAGCCATGACATAATTTTGGGGAATTTTCCAAGCTGTTGAAAGGCACAATCAACTTAGTGTATGTAAACTTGTGACCCAATGGAATTGCGATACAGTGAATTATAAGTTAAATAATCTGTCTGTGTTATGCTGGTGAATGAGGACCCAAAAGCGACTTAGCGAAAACAGAGTCTTTATTCCAGTAAATGGCAAAAGTAATAATCCTGGAACACTAAAGAAGAAAACAAAACAGGAAAAAACTTAAATCCACTCGTAGTAACGAGGACAGACTGGAGACTCGACCATTGACTGCAGGTTGCCTCGGGAAGGAACCGACCGTAGCAGACTAAGTGTCATGTTTTGTCATTTATTATCTTGTCTTGTCCCTGTGCTTCCCATTCTATTCGTTTCCCTCTGCTGGTCTTATTAGGTTCTTTCCCTCTTTCTATCCCTCTCTCTCCCCCTCCCTCTCTCACTCTCTCGCTCTCTCTTCTCTCTATCGTTCCGTTCCTGCTCCCAGCTGTTCCTATTCCCCTAATCAATCATTTAGTCTTCCCACACCTGTTCCCGATCCTTTCCCCTGATTAGAGTCCCTATTTCTTCCTTTGTGTTCCGTTCCTGTCCTGTCGGTTCCTTGTCTAGAATTCACCGTGCTGTGTTTGTGTTTCGCCCTGTCGTGTCGTGTTTTCCTCAGATGCTGCGTGGTGAGCAGGTGTCTGAGTCTGTCTGGTTCAAGTGCCTTCCCGAGGCAACCTGCTGTTCACCTGCTGTTCAAGATCGAGTCTCCAGTTTGTCCTCGTCATTTCGAGTGAAAGTTGTGTTTTTTGTTTGTATTTACTTTACTGGATTAAAGACTCTGTTTTCGCCAAGTCGCTTTTGGGTCCTCTTTCACCTGCATGACAGAAGGAACCGACCAAGGAATGGACCCAGCGACTTCAGACGCTCGTTACACTGCCGTCGAGATCCAAGGAGCCATGCTCGGCAGACACGAGCAGGAATTGTCTGCTGCTCGCCATGCCGTGGAGAACCTGGCCGCTCAGGTTTCCGACCTCTCTGGACAGTTCCAGAGTCTACGTCTCGTGCCACCTGTTACTTCCTGGCCTGCCGAGCCTCCAGAACCTAGGGTTAATAACCCACCTTGCTACTCCGGGCAGCCCACTGAGTGCCGCTCCTTTCTCACGCAGTGTGAGATTGTGTTCTCTCTCCAACCCAACACATACTCTAGAGAGAGAGCTCGGGTTGCTTACGTCATTTCACTCCTTACTGGCCGGGCTCGAGAATGGGGCACAGCTATCTGGGAGGCAAGGGCTGATTGCTCTAACAAGTTCCAGAACTTTAAAGAGGAGATGATTCGGGTTTTTGACCGTTCAGTTTTTGGTAGGGAGGCTTCTAGGGCCCTGGCTTCCTTATGCCAAGGTGAACGGTCCATAACGGATTATTCTATTGAGTTTCGCACTCTTGCTGCCTCTAGTGAGTGGAACGAGCCGGCGCTGCTCGCTCGTTTTCTGGAGGGACTCCACGCAGTGGTTAAGGATGAGATTCTCTCCCGGGAGGTTCCTTCAGATGTGGACTCTTTGATTGCTCTCGCCATCCGCATAGAACGACGGGTAGATCTTCGTCACCGGGCTCGTGGAAGAGAGCTCGCATCAACGGTGTTTCCCTGCTCCGCATCGCAACCATCTCCCTCCTCTGGCTCAGAGTCTGAGCCCATGCAGCTGGGAGGGATTCGCATCTCGACTAAGGAGAGGGAACGGAGGATCACCAACCGCCTGTGCCTCTATTGCGGAGTTGCTGGACATTTTGTTAATTCATGTCCAGTAAAAGCCAGAGCTCATCTGTAAGCGGAGGGCTACAGGTGAGCGCAACTACTCAAGTCTCTCCATCAAGATCCTGTACTACTTTGTCGGTCCATCTACGCTGGACCGGTTCGGGTGCTACATGTAGTGCCTTGATAGACTCTGGGGCTGAGGGTTGTTTCATGGACGAAGCATGGGTTCGCAAACATGACATTCCTTTCAGAGAGTTAGAGAAGCCTACGCCCATGTTCGCCTTAGATGGTAGTCATCTTCACAGTATCAGATTTGAGATACTACCTTTAACCCTCACAGTATCTGGTAACCACAGTGAGACTATTTCTTTTTTGATTTTTCGTTCACCGTTTACACCGGTTGTTTTGGGTCATCCCTGGCTAGTATGTCATAATCCTTCTATTAATTGGTCTAGTAATTCTATCCTATCCTGGAACGTTTCTTGTCATGTGAAGTGTTTAATGTCTGCCATCCCTCCCGTTTCTTCTGTCCCTACTTCTCAGGAGGAACCTGGCGATTTGACAGGAGTGCCGGAGGAATATCATGATCTGCGCACGGTCTTCAGTCGGTCCCGAGCCAACTCCCTTCCTCCTCACCGGTCGTATGATTGTAGTATTGATCTCCTTCCGGGGACCACTCCTCCTCGGGGTAGACTATACTCTCTGTCGGCTCCCGAACGTAAGGCTCTCGAGGATTATTTGTCTGTGTCTCTTGACGCCGGTACCATAGTGCCTTCTTCCTCTCCGGCCGGGGCGGGGTTCTTTTTTGTTAAGAAGAAGGACGGTACTCTGCGCCCCTGCGTGGATTATCGAGGGCTGAATGACATAACGGTTAAGAATCGTTATCCGCTTCCCCTTATGTCATCAGCCTTCGAGATTCTGCAGGGAGCCAGGTGCTTTACTAAGTTGGACCTTCGTAACGCTTACCATCTCGTGCGCATCAGAGAGGGGGACGAGTGGAAAACGGCGTTTAACACTCCGTTAGGGCATTTTGAGTACCGGGTTCTGCCGTTTGGTCTCGCCAATGCGCCAGCTGTTTTTCAGGCATTAGTTAATGATGTTCTGAGAGACATGCTGAACATCTTTGTTTTTGTCTATCTTGACGATATCCTGATTTTTTCTCCGTCACTCGAGATTCATGTTCAGCACGTTCGACGTGTTCTACAGCGCCTTTTAGAGAATTGTCTCTACGTAAAGTCTGAGAAGTGCTCTTTTCATGTCTCCTCCGTTACTTTTCTCGGTTCCGTTATTTCCGCTGAAGGCATTCAGATGGATTCCGCTAAGGTCCAAGCTGTCAGTGATTGGCCCGTTCCAAGGTCACGTGTCGAGTTGCAGCGCTTTTTAGGTTTCGCTAATTTCTATCGGCGTTTCATTCGTAATTTCGGTCAAGTTGCTGCCCCTCTCACAGCTCTTACTTCTGTCAAGACGTGTTTTAAGTGGTCCGGTTCCGCCCAGGGAGCTTTTGATCTTCTAAAAGAACGTTTTACGTCCGCTCCTATCCTCGTTACTCCTGACGTCACTAGACAATTCATTGTCGAGGTTGACGCTTCAGAGGTAGGCGTGGGAGCCATTCTATCCCAGCGCTTCCAGTCTGACGATAAGGTTCATCCTTGCGCTTATTTTTCTCATCGCCTGTCGCCATCTGAGCGCAACTATGATGTGGGTAACCGTGAACTGCTCGCCATCCGCTTAGCCCTAGGCGAATGGCGACAGTGGTTGGAGGGGGCGACCGTTCCTTTTGTCGTTTGGACAGACCATAAGAACCTTGAGTACATCCGTTCTGCCAAACGACTTAATGCCCGTCAAGCTCGTTGGGCGTTGTTTTTCGCTCGTTTCGAGTTTGTGATTTCTTACCGTCCGGGTAGCAAGAACACCAAGCCTGATGCCTTATCCCGTCTGTTTAGTTCTTCTGTGGCTTCTACTGATCCCGAGGGGATTCTTCCTTATGGGCGTGTTGTCGGGTTAACAGTCTGGGGAATTGAAAGACAGGTTAAGCAAGCACTCACGCACACTGCGTCGCCGCGCGCTTGCCCTAGTAACCTCCTTTTCGTTCCTGTTTCCACTCGTCTGGCTGTTCTTCAGTGGGCTCACTCTGCCAAGTTAGCTGGTCATCCCGGTGTTCGAGGCACTCTTGCGTCTATTCGCCAGCGCTTTTGGTGGCCGACTCAGGAGCGTGACACGCGCCGTTTCGTGGCTGCTTGTTCGGACTGCGCGCAGACTAAGTCGGGTAACTCTCCTCCTGCCGGTCGTCTCAGACCGCTCCCCATTCCTTCTCGACCATGGTCTCACATCGCCCTAGACTTCATTACCGGTCTGCCTTTGTCTGCGGGGAAGACTGTGATTCTTACGGTTGTCGATAGGTTCTCTAAGGCGGCACATTTCATTCCCCTCGCTAAACTTCCTTCCGCTAAGGAGACGGCACAAATCATTATCGAGAATGTATTCAGAATTCATGGCCTCCCGTTAGACGCCGTTTCAGACAGAGGCCCGCAATTCACGTTACAGTTTTGGAGGGAGTTCTGTCGTTTGATTGGTGCGTCCGTCAGTCTCTCTTCCGGGTTTCATCCCCAGTCTAACGGTCAAGCAGAGAGGGCCAATCAGACGATTGGTCGCATACTACGCAGCCTTTCTTTCAGAAACCCTGCGTCTTGGGCAGAACAGCTCCCCTGGGCAGAATACGCTCACAATTCGCTTCCTTCGTCTGCTACCGGGTTATCTCCGTTTCAGAGTAGTCTGGGTTACCAGCCTTCTCTGTTCTCATCCCAGCTTGCCGAGTCCAGCGTTCCCTCCGCTCAAGCGTTTGTCCAACGTTGTGAGCGCACCTGGAGGAGGGTGAGGTCTGCACTTTGCCGTTACAGGGCACAGACTGTGAGAGCCGCCAATAAACGCAGGATTAAGAGTCCAAGGTATTGTTGCGGCCAGAGAGTGTGGCTTTCCACTCGCAACCTTCCTCTTACGACAGCTTCTCGTAAGTTGACTCCGCGGTTCATTGGTCCGTTCCGTGTCTCCCAGGTCGTCAATCCTGTCGCTGTGTGACTGCTTCTTCCGCGACATCTTCGTCGCGTCCATCCTGTCTTCCATGTCTCCTGTGTCAAGCCCTTTCTTCGCACCCCCGTTCGTCTTCCCTCCCCCCTCCCGTCCTTGTCGAGAGCGCACCTATTTACAAGGTACATAAGATCATGGACATGCGTTCTCGGGGACGGGGTCACCAATACTTAGTGGATTGGGAGGGTTACGGTCCTGAGGAGAGGAGTTGGGTTCCGTCTCGGGACGTGCTGGACCGTTCACTCATTGATGATTTCCTCCGTTGCCGCCAGGATTCCTCCTCGAGTGCGCCAGGAGGCGCTCGGTGAGTGGGGGGTACTGTCATGTTTTGTCATTTATTATCTTGTCTTGTCCCTGTGCTTCCCATTCTATTCGTTTCCCTCTGCTGGTCTTATTAGGTTCTTTCCCTCTTTCTATCCCTCTCTCTCCCCCTCCCTCTCTCACTCTCTCGCTCTCTCTTCTCTCTATCGTTCCGTTCCTGCTCCCAGCTGTTCCTATTCCCCTAATCAATCATTTAGTCTTCCCACACCTGTTCCCGATCCTTTCCCCTGATTAGAGTCCCTATTTCTTCCTTTGTGTTCCGTTCCTGTCCTGTCGGTTCCTTGTCTAGAATTCACCGTGCTGTGTTTGTGTTTCGCCCTGTCGTGTCGTGTTTTCCTCAGATGCTGCGTGGTGAGCAGGTGTCTGAGTCTGTCTGGTTCAAGTGCCTTCCCGAGGCAACCTGCTGTTCACCTGCTGTTCAAGATCGAGTCTCCAGTTTGTCCTCGTCATTTCGAGTGAAAGTTGTGTTTTTTGTTTGTATTTACTTTACTGGATTAAAGACTCTGTTTTCGCCAAGTCGCTTTTGGGTCCTCTTTCACCTGCATGACACTAAGACACCTGCTCACACGCAGCATCTGAAGGAGACAAGACACGACAGGGCGAGACAAGGACACAGCACAGCGAACATCATAAAAGGATCCGACAGGACAGAAACGGAAAACAAGGGGAGAAATAGGGACTCTAATCAGAGGACAAAATAGGAGACAGGTGTGAAAAGACTAAATGAGTGAGTTAGGAGAATGAGGAACAGCTGGGAGCAGGAACGGAACGATAGAGAGAAGAGAGAGAGGGAGGGGGAGAGAGAGGGATAGAAAAAGGGAACGAACCTAATAAGATCAGCAGGGGGAAACGAACAGAAGGGAAAGCACAAGGACAAGACAATATATGACAAAACATGACAGTCTGTAAGCAATTGTTGGAAAAATGACTTGTGTCATGCACAAAGTAGTGATACACTGCTTCTATGTTCTATGTCCTAACCGACTTGCCAAAACTATAGTTTGTTAACAAGAAATGTGTTGAGTGGTTGAAAAACAAGTTTTAATTACTCCAACCTAAGTGTATGTAAACTTCTGACTTCAACTGTATCATCCTAAAAAATCTCCAGTGAAAAACACAGACCAAGCCGGTAACATTAGAGAGCAGTAACTACAGTGAAAACACACACACACACACACAATGTCTTCTTTGGCGAAGTCACCAGTTCTTCTCAGACTGCCAACTAAAAAGAGGGATAACAGATGTTTTGTTTCTGGAGCTTTCCCTTCCTTTCTACATGTTGTTGGAAAGATCCCTCACACTATGTGTCCTGTGTGTGTGTGTGTGTGTGTGTGTGTGTGTGTGTGTGTGTGTGTGTGTGTGTGTGTGTGTGTGTGTGTGTGTGTGTGTGTGTGTGTGTGTGTGTGTGTGTGTGTGTGTGTGTGTGTGTGTGTGTGTGTGTGTGTGTGTGCCCCTCTCTGTCAAAGTGTGTTATGAGGAAACTGAAAACATAAACCATAAGACATATCAGTTGAGAGGTCAGAATGTAACACAGGAGTGTCAGAGATCAGAAATAACCCCTGTGGTCGTCACTGCTGGTGACCATGAGTTACACACTGTCCCCAGGGGGCCTTACTGACTGAGAAACACTCATGTCACATAACTTCCAGCAGCCATCAATGCTATGTTAAGTTATGTGAGTGTGACCTATAGGGGCCCAAGCCTGACTCAATCAGCCAGGCCATAGTCTATGCAAGATTCATGCAGCATCTTGTTTACATCTTGCCTACTACTGCCTAGTGTCCATAGAGTGTGATTCAAATTCCTGGAAGGAATCTAGAAGAGGAGGTGGTCCTTGCACAGTAGCACAAACCCGTTCTGTGATTTTATTTAGAGGTAAAAGGTATGTTTATAGGGCCTAGGCTTCACTTTAAATGATGTAATGTGAGTCAGAATAAATGAGTTGGGATAGGGTAGACCACAGAGAAGCGTGGGGAACACAGAGAAGAGCAATGGAAGGGGGTGTGAGGACAGCGCCTCAGCTCGCCTCTGATAACCTCAGTGGGTGGCTGGAGGATTAGGGGTTACTTAGTTTCACATGAGCTGGGGTGCCTCCGTGTGCCATGTCTGTGTCTTTCTCTGTGTCTGTATCCTTTGTCAGGGCAAGAAATCATTGGCCCTTGCCCATCTCCCATGCACCCAGTTTCTTGCCCTAACCTCAGCCCTGAAGGGATCTCATCTTCACCCTCTCCACCTCCCAGGCATAGTGGTCACCGCACCCAGCCTCCCTTTCTCTCGCTCTCTCTCTCCCCCTCGCTCCACAGCTCTCCACAGCTCTGTCACCTCAGTGTTTGCAGCTGTTTAGACAGGAAAGCCCACTGCCAGCTGACAACAATAACAGCCAGACCTTCGTCACAGCTACAGAGTAAGAGGCAGTGTGTGTGCATGCGCACGCATGCTTGCGTACGTGAGAGGGGGGGAAAGAGAGTGTGAGAATGACAGAGAGAGAGAGAAACAATATTGGAAGGTATAGGCCTTAATACAGTATGTCACTGCACATACAGTAGCAGTGGAACACTGGATGTCCTTGAATTTATAGCATACAGTACATATTCTGTGTGCAAACACTGTGTATACAGTATACGCACACAGCTGGCTGATGAGAGAAGGGACTTCTCCCCCAGGATCCTGGCTGAGACGACCTCTTACCCACTCTACCTCCATATCCAGGGTAACAGACCACTTCCTCTGGCACCAACCAACACACACTTTCTCTGCTTCTCTCACATTACAAATGTCTCCTTCTCTCTGTCGTTCTATACCTTTACATCTCTTTCCCACACCCTACCGTTTCGCTCTGTCTCTTTTTACATCTTGTTTTCACTCGCTCTATCTTTCCATCACTATTTCTCCATCAAGTTATGAGTTACCCTGGGAAACACATATTTGCTTAACACATGAGAACATTGAGCCTAAAACTCTATCAAACACTGCACAATAACCATGGCTGCTTGGTAGGTACCCCTCTGTTGTGAATAATTCTGTGCTAGTCTTACTATCCCTGTCCATGCTCAGAAGACAAGCCTCTGTTATTACGAATTGCTCTGTGTAGCCGAGCAACCGCGCTACATCCCACGGAGGAACTAGTTTAAACCAGCTCATGCCTAATGAACACACACACACACACACACACACACACACACACACACACACACACACACACACACACACACACACACACACACACACACACACACACACACACACACACACACACACACACACACACACACACACACACACACACACACACACACACACACACACACAGACAGAAACCACAGCAGGCTCCACACACACAACCATCACTCCAACACTTACATCATGAGCACGCATCCTCACACACAGTATGTGGTCATACATGTGCTTACGTAAGTCTGAGTGTTCTGGTATGTGTCCGTTTGTTTTAGATACACTACCGTTCAAAAGTTTGGGGTCACTTAGAAATGTCCTTTAAAATAACATCAAATTGATCAGAAATACAGTGTAGACGTTGTTAATGTTGTAAATGACTATTGAATCTGGAAACGGCTGATTGTTTATGGAATATCGACATAGGCGTACAGAGGCCCATTATCAGCAGCCATCACCCCTGTGTTCCAATGGCACGTTGTGTTAGCTAATCCAAGTTTCTCATTTTAAAAGCCTCATTCTGCAATTATATTAGCACAGCACAGCTGAAAACTATTGTGCTGATTAAAGAAGAAATAACCTGGCTTCTTCAGTCAAGTTGAGTATCTGGAGCATCAGCATTTGTGGGTTCAATTACAGGCTCAAAATGGCCAGAAACAAAGAAGTTTCTTCTGAAACTCATCAGACTACTCTTGTTCTGAGAAATGAAGGCTATTCCATGCGAGAAATTGCCAAGAAACTGAAGCTCTGGTACAACGCTGTGTACCACTCCCTTCACAGAACAGTGCAAACTGGCTCTAACCAGAATGGAAAGAGGAGTGGGAAGCCCCAGTGCACAACTGAGCAAGAGGACAAGTACATTAGAGTGTCTAGTTTGAGAAACAGACGCCTCACAAGTCCTAACCTAATGCAGTAGTCTGTATTTATGTCTAAAGTTTATTTATGCCTAATGTCTAAAGTTGAACTTGAAATTTAACATTTAACATTTAAGTCATTTAGCAGACGCTCTTATCCAGAGCGACTTACAAATTGGTGCATTCACCTTATGACATCCAGTGGAACAACCACTTTACAATACTGCATCTAAATATTTTAAGGGGGGGAGGGGGGGTGAGAAGGATTACTTTATCCTATCCTAGGTATTCCTTAAAGAGGTGGGGTTTCAGGTGTCTCCGGAAGGTGGTGATTGACTCCGCTGTCCTGGTGTCGTGAGGGAGTTTGTTCCACCATTAGGGAGCCAGAGCAGCGAACAGTTTTGACTGAGCTGAGCGGGAACTGTACTTCCTCAGTGGTAGGGAGGCGAGCAGGCCAGAGGTGGATGAACGCAGTGCCCTTATTTGGGTGTAGGGCCTGATCAGAGCCTGGAGGTACTGAGGTGCCGTTCCCCTCACAGCTCCGTAGGCAAGCACCATGGTCTTGTAGCGGATGCGAGCTTCAACTGGAAGCCAGTGGAGAGAGCGGAGGAGCGGGGTGACGTGAGAGAACTTGGGAAGGTTGAACACTAGACGGGCTGCGGCGTTCTGGATGAGTTGTAGGGTTTAATGGCACAGGCAGGGAGCCCAGCCAACAGCGAGTTGCAGTAATCCAGACGGGAGATGACAAGTGCCTGGATTAGGACCTGCGCCGCTTCCTGTGTGAGGCAGGGTCGTACTCTGCGGATGTTGTAGAGCATGAACCTACAGGAACGGGCCACCGCCTTGATGTTAGTTGAGAACGACAGTTTGTTGTCCAGGATCACGCCAAGGTTCTTAGCGCTCTGGGAGGAGGACACAATGGAGTTGTCAACCGTGATGGCGAGATCATGGAACGGGCAGTCCTTCCCCGGGAGGAAGAGCAGCTCCGTCTTGCCGAAGTTCAGCTTGAGGTGGTGATCCGTCATCCACACTGATATGTCAGCCAGACATGCAGAGATGCGATTCGCCACCTGGTCATCAGAAGGGGGAAAGGAGAAGATTAATTGTGTGTCGTCTGCATAGCAATGATAGGAGAGACCATGTGAGGTTATGACAGAGCCAAGTGACTTGGTGTATAGCGAAATCTTCCAGAATGAGAGAACAGAATGTCTAGAGCAGGGGTATTCATTCAACCGGGGGTTCAGAGGTACTGCAGGGGGTCCGCAATTTCAAAAATAATAATAATAAGTGAGTATGTGTGTCCAAACTTTGGATTGGCAAGGGTTTTTCTTTATGTTTACTCTTTTCTACATTGTAGAATAATAGTAAAAACGTCAAAACTATGAAATAACGCACATGGAATAATGCAGTAACCAAAAAAAGAGTTAAACAAATCAAAATATATTTTATATTTGAGATTCTTCAAAGTTGCCACCTTTTGCCTTGATGACAGCTTTGTACACTATTGGCATTCTCTCAACCAGCTTCACCTCTTGAAAGATTTCCCACATTGGCTGAGCACTTGTTGGCTGCTTTTCCTTCACTCTGTGGTCCAACTCATCCCAAACCATCTCAATTGGGTTGAGGTCAGGTGATTGTGGAGGCCAGGTCATCTGATGCAGCACTCCATCACCCTCCATGGTCAAATAGCCCTTAAACAGCCTGGAGGTGTGTTTTGGGTCATTGTCCGGTTGAAAAACAAATTATCGTCGCACAAAGTGCAAACCAGATGGGATGGCGTATTGCTGCAGAATGCTGTGGTAGCTATGCTGGTTAAGTGTGCCTTGAATTCTAAATAAATCACAGACAGTGTCACCAGCAAAGCACCCCCACACCATCACACCTCCTCCTCCATGCTTCACAGTGGGAACCACACATGTGGAGACCATCCGTTTACCTACTCTGCGTCTCACAAAGACACGGTGGTTGGAACCAAAAATCGCAAATTTGAACTCATCAGACCAAATCAAATTTAATTGGTCACATACTTATGGGTAGCAGACACAAATGTAGAGGGATGAATAAGAATATGTACATATAAATATATTGATGAGCGACGGTGTGCGGCATAGACAAGATGCAGTAGATGGTGTAGAATACAGTATATACATATGAGATGAGTAATGTAGGATATGTAAACATTATTAAAGTGACGTTATTTAAAGTGACTAGTGATACCTGTATTAAGTCTGATTATTTAATAAGTGGCCATAGGTTTGAGTCTGTATGTTGGCAGCAGCCTCTCTATGTTAGTGATGATGGCCTTGAGATAGAAGCTGTTTTTCAGTCTTTCGCCTCTGGGTTTCACTGTGGAATCATAACGGACTAAACACGGTGCTCTTTAAAAATGCTGAATACTGGCAATTTAGGAACTGTATTCACATCAGTGAGTGTAAAACCGTGGACTCCACAAATATTGTCAGCACGTGATTGATGTAGGTGTATGTCTACATAACGAGGCCTTAAAGGATGCCAGACTTTTTATTTTATTTAGTTCTGGATTTTTTTTATCAATTTCTGGATGATAGCTGGGTGAACAGGCAGTGGCTCGGGTGGTTGTTGTCCTTGATGATCTTATTGGCCTTCCTGTGACAACGGGTGCTGTAGGTGTCCTGGAGGGCAGGTAGTTTGCTCTTGGTGATGCATTGTGTAGACCATACAACAGTGAAGTTGCCGTACCAGGCGGTGATACAGCTCGACAGGATGCTCTCAATTGTGCATCTGTATAAGTTTGTGGGGGTTTTAGGTGACAAGCCTAATTTCTTCAGACTCCTGAGGTGGAAGAGGCACTGTTGTGCCTACTTCATCACACTGTCTGTGTGGGTGGACTATTTCAGTTTGTCCTTGATGTCTACGTAGAGGAACTTAAAACTTTCCACCTTCTCCACTGCTGTCCCATCAATGTGGATAGGGGCGTGCTCCCTCTGCTATTTCCTGAAGTCCACAATCATCTCCTTTGTTTTGTTGACGTTGAGTGAGAGGTTGTTTTCCTTAAACCACACTCAGAGTGCCCTCACCTCCTCCCTATAGGCTGTCTCGTCGTTGTTGGTGATCAAGCCTACTACTGTTGTGTCGTCTGAAAACTTGATGATTGAGTTAGAGGCGTGCATGGACACGCAGTCATGGGTGAACAGGGAGTATAGGATAGGGTTAGGGTTAGGGTCCCAGTGTTGAAGATCAGCGAAGTGGAGATGTTGTTTCCTACCTTCACCACCTAGGGGTGGCCCGTCAGGAAGTCCAGGACTCAATTGCACAGGGCGGGGTTGAGACCCAGGGCCTCAAGCTTAATAATGAGCTTGGAGGGTACCTTGGTGTTGAATGCTGAGCTATAGTCAAGGAACAGCATTCTTACATAGGTATTCCTCTTATCCAGATGGGATAAGGGAGTGTGATGGCAATTGTATCGTCTGTAGAACCATTGGGGCGGTATGCAAATTAGAGTGGGTCTAGAGTGGCAGGTAAGGTGGAGGTGATACGGTCCTTGACTAGTCTCTCAAAGCACTTCACGACAGAAGTGAGTGCTACAGGGTGATAGCCATTTAGTTCAGTTACCTTACCACGTTAAAATGTTCTTGAAATTACGTGGAAACAACGTTAATTCAACCAGTTTTTGCCCAGTGGGTATTAACTTGTGATGTTATTTAAGTTGGCTAACTTTTTAAAAACGGGAAAACCACATGCCCCCAGTTGAGTACAGGGGCCCTTGAATACTGCCGTTGACTAAATTAGGAGCTCAGCACGCATGGTTCTGGATGTTTTCCAGAATCCCATATTCAATCTCCTCCCCCTATCTCACCTCACCAATCCCACTCCCTGCCTTTCTCCCTCCCTCCTCTTTCTCCCTTTGATTTATGATTTTTTTCTACAGATGCACAATCGAGAGCATCCTGTCGGGCTGTATCGCCGCCTGGTACTGCAACTGCTCCGCCCACAACCGTAAGGCTCTCCAGAGGGTAGTGAGGTCTGCACAATGCATCACCGGGGGCAAACTACCTGCCCTCCAGGACACTTACACCACCCGATGTCACAGGAAGGCCATAAAGATCATCAAGGACAACAACCACCCAAGCCACTGCCTGTTCACCCCGCTATCATCCAGAAGGCGAGGTCAGTACAGGTGCATCAAAGCAGGGACCGAGAGACTAAAAAACAGCTTCTACGACATTCTCCCAATCTCCTTCTGGATCATCCAAATGCTCTCTAGCAAACTTCAGACGAGCCTGGACATGTACTGGCTTAAGCAGGGGGACACGTCTGGCACTGCAGGATTTGAGTCCCTGGCGGCGTAGTGTGTTACTGATGGTAGGCTTTGTTACTTTGGTCCCAGCTCTCTGCAGGACATTCACTAGGTCCCCCCATGTGGTTCTGGGATTTTTGCTCACTCTTCTTGTGATCATTTTAACCCCACGGGGTGAGATCTTGCGTGGAGCCCCAGATCGAGGGAGATTATCAGTGGTCTTGTATGTCTTCCATTTCCTAATAATTGCTCCTACAGTTGATTTCTTCAATAGAAGCTGCTTACCTATTGCAGATTCAGTCTTCCCAGCCTGGTGCAGGTCTACAATTTTGTTTCTGGTGTCCTTTGACTGCTCTTTGGTCTTGGCCATAGTGGAGTTTGGAGTGTGACTGTTTGAGGTTGTTGACAGGTGTCTTTTATACTGATAACAAGTTCAAACAGATGCCATTAATACAGGTAATACAGGTTTCTCATTTTGTCTGTCATAGTTGAAATGTACATATGATGAAAATTACAGCCCTCTCATCTTTTTAAGTGGGAGAACTTGCACAATTGGTGGCTGACTAAATACTTTTTGCACCACTGTACATGTATCACTAGCTACCTTAAACTTTGCCACTTTGTTTACATACCTTACATTACCCATCTCATATGTATATACTGTACTCGATACCATCTACTGCATCTTGCCTATGCTGTTCTGTACCATCACTCATTCATATATCTTTATGTACATATTATTTTTCCCTTTACCCAAGTGTTTAGCTATAAGGTAGTAGTTTTAGAATTGTTGGGTTAGATTACTCGTTGGTTATTAGTGCATTGCCAGAACTAGAAGCACAAGCATTTAGCTACACTCGCATTAACATCTGCTAACCATGTGTATGTAACAAATAAATTTGATATGATTTGATTCAATTCGATTTTATGTCATAGAAAATCATTACAGAAAGAGCACTCAAATCAATCAATAACATTTATTTATAAAGCCCTTTTTACATCAGCCGATGTCACAAAGTGCTAGAAAATAGGGAAAAAAAGTGCTCAAAATATTTAGATGTTTCTTGAAAGTCTTTCACGAGCATAACTAGTTCGCTACAGGCAAAACCAAAAATACCCAAACACTTGTTCTGTCATGTGTGTTTGCATTCACTGAGTTTCTGATGAAAGGAGAAATATTAGTGAGGAAGGAAGAGAGGGTGATGACAGCATGTTTAGCTCTCCTTGCCAACATAAGCACAGATTGTCATGCCCTAATTTATGACAATGTATGTGTGTGTGTGTGTGTGTGTATGACCCCTTGCCCCCTCATTAAACTGTCACATGCAAATCTCAAGACTGAGTGGCATTGTGCCCAGGGGAAATTACCCCTAAAAATAAAAACAGAATGCATTCACAGTCTCACACATACACGCCCACACTACGGACTACATCTTGCAACCTATTCACAAACTCAAAATAGACAACTGCTTAGGTATACCTTACATTCTACAGGGGGCCTTGGACAATTGTATACAGAATTACAGATCATGGGATCATCACATTTATTGTGTTATATACCACTTTCTAATTGCCAAATAAAGATACACAATAACTATTGTACAGACAGCAACCACAAACACACATAAGCTTATTGAAATGACAATGGCTTTAGCCCAGCTGCCAAGTTCAAATCACTATTTTTACTTGGGCCCAGAGAAGGGTCAATCCAGACGTCGCATTTTGTTGCTCACCTCTACTAGTGCCCCGTCTAATCCAATCGTGTGGTTATATGTAAATACAAGAGGCCGTGTCTTACCCAATCACATCAATCCAAATATCCTCTGTGGAACCTTGGGAAAAGCACGCAGAAAGAAACAAAGATTGTTAAAATCAAATCCGTAGCTCTTGTGAAAAGTAAGAGCCGTTATGATACCAGGAATAGTTCATTTGATCAGACGTATTCTCTGAACACGGAGGTGAGAGCAAACAAGATTAACCAACTCAAATCCCAATATGAGAGGTCCACCAAAGTCTGTGTCAATTCCCTGACAGCCCAACAACGTGCAATTGAGTGTTCACTGAGCTTAGCTTGGGTTTTGGAAAACACACACACAAAACAAATTCTGACACTGAGATGGTAAAAGAATGCATGTGTGAAGTTGCTGACAACCTGTTTGAAGATGAACAAAAAGATGAGATCAGGGAAAAGAACTCACTATCAGATTCCACAGCAACGAGGAGAACTGAAATATTAGCAGAAGATTTAACTTCACAACTTGATGAGGCCATTCAGAATGCACCAGGCATTTCATTAGCTGTGGATGAATCAACAGATAAATCTGATAATGCCTAGCTTCTGGTGTTTGTCAGATTTTATAATGAAACAAAGAAGGAATTATGTGAGGAGATGTTGGGCTTAACACATCCAGAAGCACACACACGGGGAGAGGATATCCATGAGGTCATCAAAGGGATGCTGACAAAAAGAGGGATAGATCTGAAGTCAGTGGTCTCCATCACCACAGATGGAGCTCCAGCCATGATTGGAAGAGGGAGGGGACTGGTTGCACATTTGAAAGAGGACCACCCTGACCTGACATCATATCACTGCATTATCCAACCATTTGTCATGTGTGCCAGAAAGAGTATTCTGTCATGACAATGATGATGACACTGAAACTTTTGAGAGAGCAACATCATTCCCACAACAGGCATTCTGAGACATTCTGGCAGAGGCCCATGCCAGTTTTGATGACTTATTACTGTACAACAATGTCAGATGGCTCAGCAAAGAGAGGATTTTGGAACACTTTTTTCTCCATTCAGGAGGAAATCAAAGCTTTCTTATCAGAGCAAAAGAGTGACAAGGCAACTCAGTTCTCTGAGTTTTTGGAAGATGAGAAGATGGAAAGAGTTGTATTTTTGACAGACATTAAATCACACCTTAATCAACTGAATGTTAAGCAGCAGGGATGGGACAACACAGTGCGTGATATGATAACAGCAGTCCAGACTTCCCAAAATAAATTTGAGTTTTCAAGAATGATCTTCAGGGAGAACTTGTCCACTTTCCCAATCTTCTGGCGCAAACGCATGTTGATTTAATTCAGAAGCTGATGGTAAACTTCAAGGCTCGCTTTGAGGACTTCAATGTTGAAGAGAACTGCTGCTGCTCATCCAGAACTCCTTCTTGGTCACAAATGTGACAATGTTGTCAGAAGAAGCAAAACAGATCTTCAGATGGGTAGATGTTGAATCACTGCGAATGGAGTTGATGAACTGCAAGAAAATGTGGCTTTGAAGGTGCAAGCTGGTGATTGCTCTGGCTCCCCAATGGTGGAACAAACTCCCTCACGACGCCAGGACAGCGGAGTCAATCACCACCTTCCGGAGACACCTGAAACCCCACCTCTTTAAGGAACACCTAGGATAGGATAAAGTAATCCTTCTCACCCCCCCTCCCCCCCCCTTAAAATATTTAGATGCACTATTGTAAAGTGGTTGTTCCACTGGATGTCATAAGGTGAATGCACCAATTTGTAAGTCGCTCTGGATAAGAGCGTCTGCTAAATGACTTAAATGTAAATGTAAAATTGTGACCCTGTCACTTTCTGGGGAAAGATGGTTCCTGCATCTGATGTACTGAAACATTTCAATGACATAAGTATTTAGACCCTTTACTCTGTAATTTGTTGAAGGACCTTTGCTTAGGTTTGTTGTCCTGTTGGAAGGTGAACCTCCGCCCCAGTCTGAGGTCCTGAAGTGCTCTGGGGCAGGTTTTCATCAATGAACTCTCTGTAGTTTGCGCCGTTAATCTTATCTTCAATCCTGGCTAGAAAAAAGGTATACCTAGTCAGTTGTACAACTGAATGCATTCAACTGAAAAGTGTCTTCTGCATTTAACCCAACCCTCCTGAATCAGACCCAGGGAACAGTGGGTTAACTTCTTTGCTCAGGGGTAGAACAACATCTTTTTACCTTGTCAGCTCAGGGATTTGATCCAGCAACCATTTGGTTACTGGCCCAATGCCCTAACCACTAGGCTACCTACCGGTGCATCCAACTAGTCTCCCAGACCCTGCCACTGAAAAACAATGCTTCACTGTAGGGATGGTGCCAGGTTCTCTACGGACAATTCCTTCGACCTCATGGCTTGTTTTTTTCTCTGACATGCACTGTCAACTGTGGGACCTTAGACAGGTATGTGTCTTTCGAAATCATGTCCAATTCACCACAGATGCTCCAATGAAGTTGTAGAAACATCAAGGATAATCAATGGAAACAGGACGCACCGGAGCTCAATTTCGAGTCTCGTTCCAAATGGTCTGAATACTTACAGTTGAAGTCGGAAGTTTACATACACTTAGGTTGGAGTCAGTAACATTCATTTTTCAACCACTCCACAAATTTCTTGTTAACAAACTATAGTTTTGGCAAGTTGGTTAGGACATCTACTCTGTGAATGACAAGTCATTTTTCCAACAATTGATTACAGACAGATTATTTCACTTATAGTTCACTGTATCACAATTCCAGTAGGTCAGAAGTTTACATACACAAAGTTGACAGTGCCTTTAAACAGCTTCCAGAAGATTATGTCATGGCTTTAGAAGCTTCTGATAGGCTAATTGACATAATTTGAGTTAATTGGAAGTGTACCTGTGGATGTATTTCAAGGCCTACTTTCAAACTCAATTCCTCTTTGCTTGACATCATGGGAAAATCAAAAGAAAATAGCCAAAACCTCAGAAAAGTGGAGGTTTTGTGGAGTCCACAACTCCACAAGTCTGGTTCATCCTTGGGAGCAATTTCCAAATGCCTGAATGTACCATGTTCATCTGTACAAATGTTTTGAGGAAAAAGGGGGAGGCTTGCAAGCCAAAGAACACCAACCCGTGAAGCACGGGGGTGGCAGCATCATGTTGTGGGGGTGCTTTGCTGCCGGAGGGCCTGGTGCACTTCACAAAATAGATGGTATCATGAGGTGGTAAAATTATGTGGATATATCGAAGCAACATCTCAAGACATCAGTCAGGAAGTTTAAGCTTGGTAGCAAATGGGTCTTCCAAATGGACAATGACCCCAAGCATACTTCCAAAGTTGTGACAAAATGGCTTAAGGACAACGAAGTCAAAATATTGGAGTGGCCATCACAAAACCCTGACCTCAATCCTATAGAACATTTGTGGGCAGAACTGAAAAAGTTTACGCGAGCAAGGAGGCTTACAAACCTGCCTCAGTTACACCAGCTCTGTCAGGAGGAATGGGCCAAAATTCACCCAACTTAATGGGGGAAGCTTGTGGAAGGCTACCCAAAACATTTTAAAGGCAATGCTACCATATACTAATTGAGTGTATGTAAACTTCTGACTTGCTGGGAATTTGATGAAATAAATAAAAGCTGAAATAAATCATTCTCTCTACTATTATTCTGACATTTCACATTCTCAAAATAAAGTGGTGATCCTAACTGACCTAAGACAGGGAATTTTTACTAGGGTTAAATGTCAGAAATTGTGACGTGTGTGTAAACTTCCGACTTCAACTTTATGTAAATAAGATCATTTTTTGCCTCTCTCCTGTCATTGTGGGGCATTGTGTGTAGATAGATGAGCAACATGTTTTATTTAATCAATTTTAGAACAAGGATGTAACGTCCTTATGAATATTGCATCAGGCCACAGTGATGTTCTGGTCATTCATATGATTATTTTTGTTTAACTTTCCTTTGTTCTCCAGAAAACATGCATGTTATTAAACATTTTTTTTAAATTAATTAATTCAAGTCCCATGTACAATGGTTCACAATTATGTAACCACTTTTGTTCTTCAGCAGTGTTGATACAATGTTGCACATGTTTACATTTGAAAGAAGTTGTAATTAGTTACAATTCTTCGTCTCATTTTATGTCAATTTTATATAACATGGTTCCTAAGTTGTAGACGACTATGTTTGTTGCTACACTGTACCACAATGCAGATAAAGGACGATATCCATCCGGACCTTTGCCACCCGTGACATTTGTCAAATAAAATTTGATTCGTCACATGCGGCAAAATATAACAGGTGTGTAGACCTTACAGTGAAATGCTTACTTGTGAGCCGCTAACCGACAGTGCAGTTTAAAAAAAATATGGATAAGAATAAGAGATAAAAGTAACAAGTAACAAGAGCGGCAGTAAGAAATAACAATATATACAGGGTGGTGCCAGTATAATGTCAATGTGCGGGGGCACTGGTTAGTTGAGGTAGTGTGTACATGTAGGTAGAGATATTAAAGTGACTATGCATAGATGACAACAGAGAGTGGCAATGGTGTGGAGAGGGGAGGAGAGGGGGCAATGTGAATAGTCTGGGTAGCCATTTGACTAGACGTTCAGGAGTATGTTGGCTTGGGGGTAGAAGCTGTTTAGAAGCCTCTTGGACCTAGACTTGGCACTCTGGTATCGCTTGCCGTGTGGTAGCAGAGAGAACAGGCTATGACTAGGGTGGCTGGATTCTTTGACAGTTTTTAGGGCCTTCCTCTGACCTCCTGGTATAGAGTTCCTGGATGCCAGGAAGTATGGCTGTAATGCCTTGCGGTTGGAGGCCAAGCATATGCCATACCAGGCAGTGATGCAACCAGTCAGGATGCTCTCAATGGTGCAGCTGTAGAACCTTTAAAGGATCTGAGGACCCATGCCAAATCTTTTCAGTCTCCTGAGGGGGAATAGGTTTTGTTGTGCCCGCTTCATGACTGTCATGGTGTGCTTGGACCATGTTAATTTGTTGGTGATGTGGGCACCAAGGAACTTGAAGCTCTCAGCCTGCTCCACTTCAGCCTCTTACGATGAGAATGGGGGCGTGCTCCGTCCTATTTTTCCACAATCATCTCCTTTGTCTTGATCACGTTGAGGGAGAGGTTGTTATCCTGGCACCACACCGCCAGGTCTCTGACCTCCTCCCTGTAGGCTGTCTCATTGTTGACGGTGATCAGGCCTACCAGTTGTGTCATCTGCAAATGTAATGATGGTGTTGGAGTCATGCCTGGCCGTGCAGTCATGAGTGAACATGGAGTACAGGAGTGGGCTGAACACGCACCCCTGAGGGGCCCCTGTGTTGAGGATTTGTGTCACTGGACCTTCTTAAATAATAGTTGAGTACCACTGCAATATGCATTGCGATTTCATTTCACAATTGTATATATATTGCGATTCTATCACCATCAGTCATGGAAAGAAAAGTGCTGAAAACGTGTTAGCTCACCATTTAAAAGAATATTGAGGCTAAGCTATAGAAGGTGAAATGCCATGGTTTTGGCGCATGTACAGCCGACTAGCGCTAGCTAACATTAACTACCTAGCAAAAAGAAACAATTTATTGTGATTCTCTACTGTATCAATTTTTCCCCTCATTCAGAATTGTTATTAATGAGAAGTTACTAGCTAACATAACATTTACAGTCATATAAAGTGGTTAGCTAGTGCCCGGTCTAGTTAGGCTAACATTGTTTGCTCAAGTCCCACAGCACTAAACTGTAAAGTTATATAAGCTCACCATTCCAGTGTTGTGTAGGATGGATTTATGACAAAGGGGTTAAAAAAGGTTCAAACATCCTGCATCCATTCCATGACAGGGCCAATAAGCGATGTGTATATGCATTATGGTATCTTTAAGGGTGAAGGGCCTATTTTCCCCCAAATCATATGGTAAGCTGATCCTAGATCTGTGCTTAGGGGAAGTCTTTTTACTTTTCCTTGGAGGTAGTGAAAGATGATGGGGTTGCTAGTGTGAGTAGTGAGAGTCTCTCTGGAGTGTAGTTGAGAACTTGACAAACAGGCCATGTTTCATAATGACTGGATGCCTAGAGACCCACAGAGAGAGCAGAGGAACACAGACAAGGTGTGGCACGCTGCCACAAAGGAAAGAATAGAGCAGGAAAATGTTTTATTTTTTCTCCTCTCTCCCGATTGGTCTCAGCCTCACTTGGCGTAATCATCCTCAAACTCCCTTTTCCTCCCCTCTCCTTTTCTCCCTCACTTTTTTAAAAACCTTTTGTTCCTTTCAGTGCCTCTCACGAAATCTGACTTACTCAAATCAGATTTTGTGAGAGGCACTTTTCATTCCACTCTCTTTCTTTCATCTCTCCATTCTTCCAGTCTCAGGGCTCCAGACTGAGACCATGTGCATTATTCTAATGATTCCTGTAATGAAAGTCCCTACCCTGCTTCTGTTTCTCTGGGGCCTGCTGCTGTGATGAGCAAGTCACTCACTCCCTCTCCCCCTACGCTGGATGAAAGAAATGCGGTCTGAATGTAGGCTGTAACATTTCAAACACATTTCAAACTACTGTTGTCACGGTTGAAGAGACGATATTCATTCTCAGCTTTCTGTATAACTCTTAATATTGAGCTCTATAGGCCGATTTTACAACCAAGATGTTTGATATGTTTTTGAGACATGGGGCCTAGGCTACCTTTAGATTAATACATGACTACCATCAGTGGGTATTATGTTTACAGTTAGCGATCTAGCTAATGTGTTTGGAGTTTCCACTTAAGGAGTCAGCAAGCCTCAGTTCGGCTAGCGCCTTAGCCGAACCAAACGAGCGTGCTCGCATACTCCCTTAAAAAGAATTTAGCTTAAAAAACAAGAAGAAAAGCAGCGATAGTACTGTTTGTCCATTTTGAGACAACAAAGCCAGTATATAGTTCCTTAAAATAGATAACTCAAGAAATGTCATTAATGTTGATGTTTTTGTTGCGTGATTTGACATCTAACTAAGATGTTTGATGCAGTATTTTTCAATAAAAAAAGTGTGCATGAAAACGAGTTGTCTCTCGTTGAATGACAACACAGACTTTATTGAAGAATCCCTACCATTGATCAATCACCATCGAAGGGGCGTAGACTTCAGCTCCGTACTTCAGCTTCATCATCTCAGTAGATTACTACAGGTTATCGCAAACTTTTTGGGGCCAGGGAACCCTTTTGTGATAGCAAATTCATCGAGGACCACCTCACAATCAGTACATATAAAATTAGTCTACATGGAGTTTTACTCTTGACATCAGAAAGAAAATATTGCAGTTTTTAAGGTAATTTCCTGCAATTCTATACATTTTGTCGGTGGGCAAAGAAGGCTTTGTTGTTTCAGCTTTTTAGCTAATATTCTGCAATTCTTCACATCTCGTCATGAGGCAGAGAGAAACTTTGCCGTTTTAAAGCTACTTTACAGTGCCTTTATGTAAATAAAAAATATTGGGGGAGGGGGCATAGTTTGGAGTTGAAAATAATTGGTGAGTACTGTGGATACCATTATTCCTGTGAGCCTATAGATTGATAATATTACATTGTATTACACACTAAAATTATTCCACGGATCCCTTGGCGAAAAGTAGTTTATTAATCTGTTGCTAATCATTCAAGATTTTTCTTTATTTTTACTATTTTTTACATTGTAGAATAATAGTGAACATATCAAAACTATGAAATTACACATATGGAATCATGTATTAACCAAAAACGTGTTAAACAAATCAAAATATATTTTATAACTTGAGATTCTTCAAATAGCCACCCGTTGCCTTGATAACAGCTTTGCACAATCTTGGCATTCTCCCAACCAGCTTCATGAGGTAGTCACCTGAAATGCATTTGATTTAACAGGTGTGTCTTGTTAAGAGATACATTTGTGGAATTTCTTTCCGTCTTAATGCGTTTGAGCCAATCAGTTGTGTCGTGACAAGGTAGGGGTGGTATACAGAAGATATCCCTATTTGGTAAAAGACAAAGTCCATGATATGGCAAGAACCCTCACAACACAATTGGTCAGAGCTCTTTTTTAATAACTGCCAACTTGAGAAAAGAGGAACACCCATATTTCCTCTAAAGACACGTGGGTTCTGTCTACTAGGGTACATGTCATGACAAAGATCTAGTCTACAACCAGAGAGGCACATACTACAAACCTTGAATATACTATATATACCCAGTGTATATACAGACAAGTTATCGTTACTCATTGTATATTCATTGTGAGTTTTACTTTTCTACTTTTCTTTCTCTCTCCATTGTTGGGAAGGGCCTATAATTAAGCATTTCACTGTTAGCCTACACCTCTTTACGAAGCATGTGACAAATCAAATTGGATTTGAAGAGCCAATGCGGACCAACATAACCTACATATTATACATACCCATGTATGTCACGCTCTGACCATCGTTCGTATGTGTTTTCCTTGTTTCAGTCAGGACGTGAGCTGGGTGGGCATTCTATGTTGTGTGTCTGGTTTGTCTATTTCTATGTTTGGCCTGATATGGTTCTCAATCAGAGGCAGGTGTTAGTCATTGTCTCTGATTGGGAACCATATTTAGGTAGCCTGTTTTGTGTTGGGTTTTTTGGGTGATTGTTCCTGTCTCTGTGTTTTGCACCAGATAGGGCTGTTTTTGGTTTTCCACATTTATTGTTTTTGTAGTGTTCGTGTTTAGCTTTTGTTATTGAACATGAATCAAAGAAACCACGCTGCATTTTGGTCTGCTTCTCCTTCACCTAAAGAAAACCGTTACAATGTACAGTAAATACACAATAACAGCATCAGACACATAGACCAAGCGTCACCAAGCGTCACTTCCTGGTGAATGCGGAAAGAGGAAGAGCTCGACTTTGTTTATTTGAAAAGTTTGTAGTTTGAAAGTGTATTGGAAAGTTCTTGGTAGCTAGCTAGCTTCTTAGTTTGGATCCCGTGAAGCAGTTTGCATCAGTTGCTGGGACTGCTTGTCTCTTTCCAGTGATCCTGCCGACCAAGGACGGATCTGAGGAGCTATTTAGCATCGCAGCTAGCCTAACTGCTAGCTAGCTGCATATCAAGCTAGCGGGGTTTTCCTGTACACAGCCCGTGATGTTGTTAGCCATTGTGGTAGGGACCACGGATTTTCCCAGGTTTGTGACTGTCTAGATCCCTGCTGTTTGTTGTTTTCGATCTTCCTCGTGACCTGCCCTGTCTGGAACTGCGAGGAGTAACAGTGTAACTAAACTTGCTAGCTACCATGACAAAGACCAAAGCCGGCGGTAGTACCATTGAGGACAATGGTGTCTCTCTATCACACATGAAGGATCTTTTAAACTAACAAAAAGAGACCTAGAAGCAGTTGTTACAACAACAAGAAAATAGTGTTTTGTCCAAATACTCATGGATTCTAACAGTAAAAGAATGGACGACCAGACCAGAGAGGTCCAGGACCTGAAGAACAGTTTACAGTTCTCCCGGGGTCAGCTGAGTGAGTTGAAACAGGAGAACAGCAAGATGACAACAATCTGTAATTCATTGAGAGAGGACATCAGTTCTGTTTGTGAATCCATGATTGCAATGTCAGAGAAATCAGATTATCTCGAGGGACAATCAAAGAGGAACAACATGGTTTTGGACAGAATTGCAGAATCTCCACATGAGAAATGGATGGAGTCTGAGGACAAAGTGAGGGAAATGATCTCTGAGAAATTGAAAATGGACCACAGGAAGATTGAGGTGGAGTGTGCCCACAGGACTGGAAAACCCACCACCGGCCCAGATGATACGTCCAGGCCGATAGTGGTCAAGTTCCTGAGGTTCAAGGACAAGGTAGCTGTTCTGCAAAGAGCCAAGAACTTGAGAGGAATGTATATCTTCCTCAACGAGGACTATCCTGAAGCTGTGCGCCAGACGAGGAAAGAAATTATCACAGCCATGAAAGCTGCCAGAGTGCATGGGGACATTGCTTACATCCGCTATGACAGGTTCAATCTCCACCCTCCCTCCCAAAAGCCTGGAAAGGATGAGAGAGCCAAGCCTATTGGATTGCAGCTTCAACCCCGCAGCGCACACACACACACACACACACACACACACACACACACACACACACACACACACACACACACACACACACACACACACACACACACACACACACACACACACACACACACACACACACACACACACACACACACACACACACACACAGACCAATTGATTAACGGACCGCTGAATGTATATTTTTTGCTCTTGCTTTGTTTGCTCTTTTCAACATTATGTCTATCTCTGATAAGCTACCCAGGAAAGGGCTGAAAATAGCCCATATTAATATATGTTGCCTTTGAAATAAGGTTCATGAAATCAATAACTTGCTAACTTCAGATACCATTCGTATATTAGCCATTTCTGAGACTCACAAAAAATATATATATTTTTTTACCTTTATTTTACTAGGCAGGTCAGTTAAGAACAAATTCTTATTTTCAATGATGGCCTAGGAACAGCAGGTTAACTGCCTGTTCAGGGGCAGAACGGCAGATTTGTACCTTGTCAGCTCAGGGATTTGAACTTGCAACCTTTATGGTTATTAGGCCAACACTCTAACCACTAGGCTAGCATTAATTCCACCTTTCATCGAATCAGATGGCTTATTCATCTAAAAACCATTTGATGATGCCAATTGTTTTTATGATTATTTCATTGGCAAAGTAGGCAAACATAGCCAGGGAATGACAACACTGAACAGTGAGCAATTGTATTCATGCATAAAAAGCATGCAAGTTAGAATTTTATAAAGTTAGTGTGGGAGAGGTGGAAAATTATTGTTATCGATCAATAATGACAAACCTCCTGACATTGACAACTTAGATGGAAAGCTACTGAGGATGGTATCTGACTCTATAGCCACTCCTATCTGTCATGTTTTTTTTATCTGAGCCTAGAGGAAAGTCTTAGTCCTCAGGCCTGGAGGGAAGCCAAAGTAATTCCGCTACCCAAGAGTGGTAAAGCCGCCTTTACTGGTTCTAAACAGCAGACCTATAAGCTTGCTGCCAGCTCTTAGCAAACTGTTGAAAAAAATTGTGTTTGACCAAATACAATGCTATTTCTCTGTAAATAAATTAACAACAGACTTTCAGCATGCTTATAGAGAAGGGTACTCAACATGTACTGAACTGACACATATGACTGATGATTGGTTGAAATAAATTGATAATAATTAGATTGTGGGAGTCGTACTGTTAGATTTCAGTGCAGCCTTTGATATAATTGACCGTAACCTGTTGTTGAAAAAACGTATGTGTTATGGCTTTTCAACCTCAGATTGCCATATGATGGATTCAGAGCTATCTAATATAACTCAAAGTGTTTTATTTAATGGAAGCTTCTCTAATGTGAAAAATGTAAAGTGTGGTCTACCGCAGGGCAGTGCTCTAGGCACTCTACTCTTTTCTATTTTTACCAACGACCTGCCACTGACATTAAACAAAGCATGTGTGTCCATGTATGCGGATGATTCAACCATACACACATCAGAAACCACAGCTAATGAAGTCACTGAAACCCTTTAAGAGTTGCAGTCTGTTTTGGAATGGGTGGCCAGTAATAAACTGGTCCAGAACATCTCTAAAACTAAGAGCATTGTTTTGGTACAAATCATTCCTTCCTCACCTGAATCTGGAAATGAATGGTGTGGCTGTTGAACAAATTGAGGAGACTAAATTACTAAATTACTTAGATTGTAAACTGTCATGGTCAAAACATTTATTTATGTATATTTAATTTTCACCTTTATTTAACCAGGTATGCCAGTTGAGAGCAAGTTCTCATTTACAACTGCGACCTGGCCAAGATAAAGCAAAGCAGTGCGACACAAACAACACAGAGTTACACATGGGATAAACAAACACACAGTCAATAACACAATAGAAAAATCTATATACAGTGTGTGCAAATGTAGTAAGATTAGGGAGCTAAGGCAATAAATTGTCATGTTTTGTCTTAGATTGTCTTGTCATTTTGGCTTTTCCCTCTGTTCATTTTCCCCTGCTGGTCTTTTTAGGTTCGTTCCCCTTTTTCTCTCTCCCTTCCTCTCTCTCTTCTCTCTATCGTTCCGTTCCTGCTCCCAGCTGTTCCTATTCCCCTAATCAATCATTTAGTCTTCCCACACCTGTTCCCTATTATTTTCCCTGATTAGAGTCCCTATTTCTCTCCTTGTTTTCCGTTCCTGCCCTGTCGGATCCTTGTCTATTGTTCACCGTGCTGTGTCTGTGTATCGCCCTGTCGTGTCGTGTTTCCCTCAGATGCTGCGTGGAGAGCAGGTGTCTGAGTCTGCTAGGTTCAAGTGCCTTCTCGAGGCAACCTGCAGTTCTTGATCGAGTCTCCAGTCTGTTCTCGTCATTACGAGTGGAATTATGTCTTATGTTTGTAGAATTACGTTACTGGATTAAAGACTCTGTTTTCGCCAAGTCGCTTTTGGGTCCTCATTCACCTGCATGACAGAAGGATCCGACCAAAGAATGGACCCAGCGACTACAGACGTTCGTAACACTGCCGTCGAGATCCAAGGAGCCATGCTCGGCAGACACGAGCAGGAATTGTCTGCTGCTCGCCATGCCGTGGAGAACCTGGCCGCTCAGGTTTCCGACCTCTCTGGACAGTTCCAGAGTCTTCGTCTCGTGCCACCTGTTACTTCCTGGCCTGCCGAGCCTCCGGAACCTAGGGTTAATAACCCACCTTGCTACTCCGGGCAGCCCACGGAGTGCCGCTCCTTTCTCACTCAGTGTGATATTGTGTTCTCTCTCCAACCCAACACATACTCTAGCGAGAGAGCTCGGGTTGCTTACGTCATTTCACTCCTTACTGGCCGGGCTCGAGAGTGGGGCACAGCTATCTGGGAGGCAAGGGCTGATTGTTCAAACAATTACCAGAACTTTAAAGAGGAGATGATTCGGGTTTTTGACCGTTCAGTTTTTGGTAGGGAGGCTTCTAGGGCCCTGGCTTCCCTATGCCAAGGCGATCAATCCATAACGGATTACTCTATAGAGTTTCGCACTCTTGCTGCCTCTAGTGACTGGAACGAGCCGGCGCTGCTCGCTCGTTTTCTGGAGGGACTCCACGCAGTGGTCAAAGATGAGATTCTCTCTCGGGAGGTTCCTTCCAGTGTGGACTCTTTGATTGCTCTCGCCATCCGCATAGAACGACGGGTAGATCTTCGTCACCAAGCTCGTGGAAGAGAGCTCGCGTCAACGGTGTTTCCCTGCTCCGCATCGCAACCATCTCCCTCCTCTGGCTCAGAGACTGAGCCCATGCAGCTGGGAGGTATTCGCATCTCGACTAAGGAGAGGGAACGGAGGATCACCAACCGCCTGTGCCTCTATTGCGGATTTGATGGACATTTTGTCAATTCATGTCCAGTAAAAGGCCAGAGCTCATCAGTAAGCGGAGGGCTACTGGTGAGCGCTACTACTCAGGTCTCTTCGTCTAGATCCTGTACTACTATGTCGGTCCATCTACGCTGGACCGGTTCGGGTGCTACATGCAGTGCCTTGATTGACTCGGGGGCTGAGGGTTGTTTCATGGACTCGGAAACATGACATTCCTTTCAGACAGTTAGACAAGCCTACGCCCATGTTTGCCTTAGATGGTAGTCATCTTCCCAGTATCAGATTTGAGACACTACCTTTAACTCTCACAGTATCTGGTAACCACAGTGAGACTATTTCTTTTTTGATTTTTCGTTCACCTTTTACACCTGTTGTTTTGGGTCATCCCTGGCTAGTATGTCATAATCCTTCTATTAATTGGTCTAGTAATTCTATCCTATCCTGGAACGTTTCTTGTCATGTGAAGTGTTTAATGTCTGCCATCCCTCCCATTTCTTCTGTCCCCACTTCTCAGGAGGAACCTGGCGATTTGACAGGAGTGCCGGAGGAATATCATGATCTGCGCACGGTCTTCAGTCGGTCCCGAGCCAACTCCCTTCCTCCTCACCGGTCGTATGATTGTAGTATTGATCTCCTTCCGGGGACCACTCCTCCTCGGGGTAGACTATACTCTCTGTCGGCTCCCGAACGTAAGGCTCTCGAGGATTATTTATCTGTGTCTCTTGACGCCGGTACCATAGTGCCTTCTTCCTCTCCGGCCGGGGCGGGGTTCTTTTTGTTAAGAAAAAGGACGGTACTCTGCGCCCCTGCGTGGATTATCGAGGCTGAATGACATAACGGTTAAGAATCGTTATCCGCTTCCCCTTATGTCATCAGCCTTCGAGATTCTGCAGGGAGCCAGGTGCTTTACTAAGTTGGACCTTCGTAACGCTTACCATCTCGCTTGTGCGCATCAGTATGCACACATGACTGTAAGGGGATAAAAGCGTCTGCTAAATGTGGAAAACGCATCAGAGAGGGGGACGTTTTAACACTCCGTTAGGGCATTTTGAGTACCGGGTTCTGCCGTTTGGTCTCGCCAATGCGCCAGCTGTTTTTCAGGCATTAGTTAATGATGTTCTGAGAGACATGCTGAACATCTTTGTTTTTGTCTATCTTGACGATATCCTGATTTTTTCACCGTCACTCGAGATTCATGTTCAGCACGTTCGACGTGTTCTACAGCGCCTTTTAGAGAATTGTCTCTACGTGAAGGCTGAGAAGTGCTCTTTTCATGTCTCCTCCGTTACTTTTCTCGGTTCCGTTATTTCCGCTGAAGGCATTCAGATGGATTCCGCTAAGGTCCAAGCTGTCAGTGATTGGCCCGTTCCAAGGTCACGTGTCGAGTTGCAGCGCTTTTTAGGTTTCGCTAATTTCTATCGGCGTTTCATTCGTAATTTCGGTCAAGTTGCTGCCCCTCTCACAGCTCTTACTTCTGTCAAGACGTGTTTTAAGTGGTCCGGTTCCGCCCAGGGAGCTTTTGATCTTCTAAAAGAACGTTTTACGTCCGCTCCTATCCTCGTTACTCCTGACGTCACTAGACAATTCATTGTCGAGGTTGACGCTTCAGAGGTAGGCGTGGGAGCCATTCTATCCCAGCGCTTCCAGTCTGACGATAAGGTTCATCCTTGCGCTTATTTTCTCATCGCCTGTCGCCATCTGAACGCAACTATGATGTGGGTAACCGCGAACTGCTCGCCATCCGCTTAGCCCTAGGCGAATGGCGACAGTGGTTGGAGGGGCGACCGTTCCTTTTGTCGTTTGGACAGACCATAAGAACCTTGAGTACATCCGTTCTGCCAAACGACTTAATGCCCGTCAAGCTCGTTGGGCGTTGTTTTTCGCTCGTTTCGAGTTTGTGATTTCTTACCGTCCGGGTAGCAAAAACACCAAGCCTGATGCCTTATCCCGTCTGTTTAGTTCTTCTGTGGCTTCTACTGATCCCGAGGGGATTCTTCCTTATGGGCGTGTTGTCGGGTTGACAGTCTGGGGAATTGAAAGACAGGTTAAGCAAGCACTCACGCACACTGCGTCGCCGCGCGCTTGTCCTAGTAACCTCCTTTTAGTTCCTGTTTCCACTCGTCTGGCTGTTCTTCAGTGGGCTCACTCTGCCAAGTTAGCTGGTCATCCCGGTGTTCGAGGCACTCTTGCGTCTATTCGCCAGCGCTTTTGGTGGCCGACTCAGGAGCGTGACACGCGCCGTTTCGTGGCTGCTTGTTCGGACTGCGCGCAGACTAAGTCGGGTAACTCTCCTCCTGCCGGTCATCTCAGACCGCTCCCCATTCCTTCTCGACCATGGTCTCACATCGCCCTAGACTTCATTACCGGTCTGCCTTTGTCTGCGGGGAAGACTGTGATTCTTACGGTTGTCGATCGGTTCTCTAAGGCGGCACATTTCATTCCCCTCGCTAAACTTCCTTCCGCTAAGGAGACGGCACAAATCATCATCGAGAATGTGTTCAGAATTCATGGCCTCCCGTTAGACGCCGTTTCAGACAGAGGCCCGCAATTCACGTCACAGTTTTGGAGGGAGTTCTGTCGTTTGATTGGTGCGTCCGTCAGTCTCTCTTCCGGGTTTCATCCCCAGTCTAACGGTCAAGCAGAGAGGGCCAATCAGACGATTGGTCGCATACTACGCAGCCTTTCTTTCAGAAACCCTGCGTCTTGGGCAGAACAGCTCCCCTGGGCAGAATACGCTCACAACTCGCTTCCTTCGTCTGCTACCGGGTTATCTCCGTTTCAGAGTAGTCTGGGTTACCAGCCTCCTCTGTTCTCTTCCCAGCTTGCCGAGTCCAGCGTTCCCTCCGCTCAAGCGTTTGTCCAACGTTGTGAGCGCACCTGGAGGAGGGTGAGGTCTGCACTTTGCCGTTACAGGGCACAGACTGTGAGAGCCGCCAATAAACGCAGGATTAAGAGTCCAAGGTATTGTTGCGGCCAGAAAGTGTGGCTTTCCACTCGCAACCTTCCTCTTACGACAGCTTCTCGTAAGTTGACTCCGCGGTTCATTGGTCCGTTCCGTGTCTCCCAGGTCGTCAATCCTGTCGCTGTGCGACTGCTTCTTCCGCGACATCTTCGTCACGTCCATCCTGTCTTCCATGTCTCCTGTGTCAAGCCCTTTCTTCGCACCCCCGTTCATCTTCCCTCCCCCCCTCCCGTCCTTGTCGAGAACGCACCTATTTACAAGGTACGTAGGATCATGGACATGCGTTCTCGGGGACGGGGTCACCA
Organism: Oncorhynchus gorbuscha; assembly: GCF_021184085.1. NCBI lineage: Eukaryota > Metazoa > Chordata > Actinopteri > Salmoniformes > Salmonidae > Oncorhynchus > Oncorhynchus gorbuscha. The sequence goes on along the minus strand of NC_060184.1, from coordinate 44,055,568 downwards.
ATACTTAGTGGATTGGGAGGGTTACGGTCCTGAGGAGAGGAGTTGGGTTCCGTCTCGGGACGTGCTGGACCGTTCACTCATTGATGATTTCCTCCGTTGCCGCCAGGATTCCTCCTCGAGTGCGCCAGGAGGCGCTCGGTGAGTGGGGGGGTACTGTCATGTTTTGTCTTAGATTGTCTTGTCATTTTGGCTTTTCCCTCTGTTCATTTTCCCCTGCTGGTCTTTTTAGGTTCGTTCCCCTTTTTCTCTCTCCCTTCCTCTCTCTCTTCTCTCTATCGTTCCGTTCCTGCTCCCAGCTGTTCCTATTCCCCTAATCAATCATTTAGTCTTCCCACACCTGTTCCCTATTCTTTTCCCTGATTAGAGTCCCTATTTCTCTCCTTGTTTTCCGTTCCTGCCCTGTCGGATCCTTGTCTATTGTTCACCGTGCTGTGTCTGTGTATCGCCCTGTCGTGTCGTGTTTCCCTCAGATGCTGCGTGGAGAGCAGGTGTCTGAGTCTGCTAGGTTCAAGTGCCTTCTCGAGGCAACCTGCAGTTCTTGATCGAGTCTCCAGTCTGTTCTCGTCATTACGAGTGGAATTATGTCTTATGTTTGTAGAATTACGTTACTGGATTAAAGACTCTGTTTTCGCCAAGTCGCTTTTGGGTCCTCATTCACCTGCATGACATAAATAGGCCATAGTGGTGAAATAATTACAATTTAGCGATTAAACACTTGAGTGATATTGCAGAAGATGAATGTGCAAGTAGAGATATAAGTAGCAAAAAAGAAGCAAAAAAATAAATAACAATATGGGGATGAGGTAGTTGGGTGGGCTGTTTACAGATGGGCTGTATACAGGTGCAATGATCGGTAAGTGCTCTGACAGCTGATGCTTAAAGTTAGTGAGGGAGATATATAGATTCAAAAGTTGTAAAAATGGGAAGAGGTCTGGCTGTAATAAAGCAATATTCTGCTTTTTTGACACCACACTCCAAAAAGCAAGTTCTGCAGGCTATAGTTTTGTCAAATCTTGATTATTCTTCAGTTGTGTGGTCCAGTGCTAGAAGGAGAGGTAGGTAGCCTAGCGGTTAGAGCGTTGGGCTAGTATCCAAAAGGTAGCTGGATCAAATCCCCGAGCTGACAAAGTACAAATCTGCTGTTCTGCCCCTGAACAAGGCAGTTAACCCACTGTTCCCCAATAGGCTGTAATTGTAAATAAGAATTGGTTCTTAACTGACTCGCCTAGTTAAATAAAAACTTCCTTCCATCTCACATTGCAAAAAAAACAGCAAACCTGGTTTAAAAAAACAGATCAAGCACAACTTCTCTCCCCTATTTGACCTAGATAGTTTGTGTGTATGCATTGATACGTGTGCCTTTAATTTTTTTTAATGTAGTTCTGTCCTTGAGCTGTTCTCTACTGATGTTCTGTATTGTGTTTCATGGTTTGTGTGGACCCCAGGAAGTGTAACTGCTGCTTTAGCAACAGCTAATGGGGATCCTAATAAAATACAACAACAAAAAATAGACAAAAAGAAGAGACATTTTGGTACAGTGTCTGGTGTCCATGTGCCTCCCAAACAACAAACACCCCCAAAAGGCAGGAGGAAAAACACAAAAGCACCACACATATTAAGGCATTTGTCCTGTCAGCTCCTGTTGTTCCCCAGCCTCTCCTTTTCCTCGCCCTCCTGGTTTTGACCCTCGCCTGTCCCGTCTCTGTACCGCCTGCCTGACCACTCTGCCTGCCCCTGACCCTGATCCTGCCTGCTGACCGGTACCTTTGCCCCATCTCTGGATTACTGAACCCTGCCTGCCTTGACCTGTCTCTTGCCCCTTGGACTATTAAACCATTGTTTATTCAACGTGTCTGCATCTGGGTCTTACCTTAATTCCTGATATAGTCTTGGACTAAGTAAGCATGTTCAATGGATTCTGGGAAACCAGCTCTATGCATGTTAACAAACATACACAGTGGTAGCCTATACATCAGTCTCTACACAGAAAGGTCTAGCAGAGCAGTGTAGGGTAGTGGGAAGTGGGAGTGGTGACCAGGGGTCAGGGGTGTCATCATCATGACAATCTGGTCCCTCCAACATAAACATCACCACATACACACAGGCCTGAGACAATGCTCCAAAGGATACCACACAATACCCCCACAACGACACCACACCGAGCCTGAAACAATGTCACAGTAACCACACACATTGAAATAACACTGTCACCACAGCTTCAACCAGTCTAACACAATGCAATGAAGTGGGCTTAACAAAACTCTACACAATGTAACAACCTAGCCTAACACAAGACAAAATGTCTGAAACCGCATTAACACTAGCCTCAAAGTGTGGGATCTCCTAGGTCCAAACACAACCCCTACAGCACACCAGAATCACTTTGAACACTTGAACTAGACTTAGAACAGGACCAAAGAAAATATCCCCAAATAGCACCCAGCCTAAACCTTATATCATACACCAGTTACCAGATTTACAATCAAGCTGCTCACCATCTAGGGACACCACATATGCAGGGATGTCATCAACACAAACAAGAAAATCAAGGAAAACCCAAATATTTAACACCAAGACCCAATAGCTCCCGAACAAGAACTAAACTATATCCCAGACAGAGGCCTTGGAGTTGCTACCCAACACAGCATACATCAGAATGGGGCCTGGAGACCTGCCATTGGCCTATTCATGCTTTGCCACAATGTCACCTGATCCTTAAGATGCCTCTCAATCCTGCATGTTATACAAGACGGAAAAAGATACTGTACACATACCAAAAGAGCGAGCAAGATAGAGAGAATCTGAAGTCAAATGTTTACTGATGATATGGTGCTTTGTCCCCCACCAAGGAGGGTCTACAGCAGCACCTAGATCTTGTAAGACCTGGGCCCTGACAGTCAATGTCAGTAATAAAAAAATAATGGGATTTCAAAAAAGATCCAGGATCACAAATACAAATTCCATCTGGACACTGTTGCCCTAGGGCACACAGAAAAAAAACTATATTGGCCTAAACATGAGCACGACAAGTAACTTCCACAAAGCTGTCTACGATCTGAGAGGCAAGGCAAGAATGGCCTTCTACGCCATCAAAATGAACATTTAATTCAACATCCCAATTAGGATCTGGTTAAAAATACATTAAATCAGTTATAGAACCCATTACCCAATATGGTTGTGAGGTCTGGGGTCCACTCATCAATCAATAATTCTAAAATGTGACAAACACCAAATTGAGACAGAACGCAGAATTCTGCAAAAACAATGTAATAAACACCAAATAATGCATGCAGAGCAGAATTTCGCCGATACCTGCTAATTATCAAAATCCAGAAAAGAGCTGTTAAACCAAACCTTCCATAACAAAGCCATCAGCTACAGAGGAGATTAACCTAGAGAAGAGGCCCCTAAGCAAGCTGAGAGCCCCAGGACCACAACAGAAACACAATTAGACCCAACCAAATCATGTCAATAAATAAAATGATAAATTATTCTGACACATTGGAAAAAATTACCAAAAAACAGACCAAACTATAATGCCATTTGGCCCTAAACAGAGAGTACACAGTGGCAGAATACCTGACCACTGTGATGGACCTAAAAGGAAAGCTTTGACTATGTACAGACTCAGTGAGCATAGCTTTGCTTTTGAGAGCAGCCGCCTGAGGCTCGCAAGAGAAGACAGGATATGTGCACACTGGCCACAAAATTGTCTGCACTTCCTAACCTCCTGCCAAATGTATGACCATATAAGAGGCACATAGTTCCCTCATATTACACAGACCTCCAAAGAATTTGAAAACAAATCCAATTTGGATAAACTCCCATATCTATTTGGTGAAATACAACAGTGTGCTTTCACAGCAGCAAGATGTGTGACCTGTTGCCATAAGAAAAGGGCAACCATTGAAGAACAAACACCATTGTAAATACATATATGTATGTTCATTTTCCCTTTTGTACTTTAACTATTTGAGTTGAGTTAGCAACAGCATATGCAAACGCAGGTTAGGAAGGAACAGACAGAGTATCCCGTCTACCCCACGACTATGTTACTACAACGTATCCAATTGACAACCAGAGACATTCTTCAAAGGACTCGGTTGGGCCACACGGCCTTCCATCTACCACCAACCTACCGAAGCGCAGCTCAGAGTAAATATTTATTGCATTTTCCTTTTCCAAATGGGCGGTAATTTAGAATGCATCAGATACTGTATTTACGATAGCACAGCTTCTCCCTGTGTCCCTCAGTCTTCTCGCTCTTTCACTCAAACCCAGCCCCTTTCCTTTGTCTAACAAGCTGTCATATTTGTTCCTCCCGCCAGGGACGTTTTACTGTATGATGTAATTCGTAATCAAGTTATGATTTAATTATGTGTATGTGTAACACAGAATTACACATACACATAATTAAATCATAACTTGATTTAATCATGTGCACGTGTATTCACACAGAATTACACATACACATAATTAAATCAAGTTATGATTTAATTATGTGTAAGTGTAATTCTGTGTGATTAGTTAGGTATTTGGTAAATAAATATTTAAACCCAAATTTGTATTGCTGATTCAAATTGTTAGCCAGGTGTCGTGCAGATAACCAAGAATTTACAACTTTCAGATGAGACTGAATTAAGATGACGATTGATATTGACTGCTATTGAGTCTTTAAGAGTTTATTCAGAAGATAACAGCTCTATAAATATTATTAGTTCATTACATTTACATGATTAGCTCAATCAGGTAATAATTAATTACGGAGAAATTATTTTATAGAATAGTATGTCATATCACTTAATCCGGCATAGACAAAGACACGACAATATCCATAATGGCATTTGGAATGTCTCTATTCCTTTGACACTTTAGTGAGTAATGTGTACTGTTCATTTCAATTGCTTTGGCAATGTAAACATATATTTGTTTCCCCTGCCAATAAAGCCCTTTGAATTTAATTGAGAGAAACAGACACACACAGGATGTTTGTTGCTTGGCCAGGGCAGGCAGAAAAAAGTAAAATCCATGCACAGGCATTGCTATCATTCAGTTCAGTGCATGGGAAATTATTTTCTTGAAGCGCAAGAGGCCAAAGCAAGGTGGTGAAGCGTGGATATCTGGCGCCCTGTAGTGCACGGATATAATAACAGCCTTGTTTATTCTGCACATTATTGCAGTGATGTAAACCTAAAGATTATTGTGGTTAAGTTGCCTAAAGAATACAATGTTGAGTTTGAAATACAGTGAAAAGGTACACACACATATACACACACAAACGTATGTGGACACCCATTCAAATGAGTGGATTCGGCTATTTCAGCCACACCCGTTGCTAACAGGTGTATAAAATCGAGCACACAGCCATGCAATCTCCATAGACAAACAGTGGCAGTAGAATAGCCTTACTGCAGAGCTCAGTGACTTTCAACGTGGCACCATTATAGGATGCCACCTTTCCAGCAAGTCAGTTTGTCAAATTTCTGCCCTACTAGAGCTGCCCCGGTCAACTGTGCTGTCATTGTGAAGTGGAAACGTCTAGGAGCAACAGCGGCTCAGCCGTGAAGTAGTGGACCACACAAGCTCACAGAACGCCTGTCCCTTGCCTGAACCCCACTACCGAGTTCCAAACTGCCTCTAGAAGCAATGTCAGCACAATAACTGTTTGTCAGGAGCATCATAAAATGGGTTTCCATGGCCGAGCAGTCACACACAAGCCTAAGATCACCACGCGCAATACCAAGCATCGGCTGGAATGGTGTAAAGCTCGCCGCCATTGGACTCTGGAGCAGTGGAAACACGTGCTCTGGAGTGATGAATCACGCTTCACCACCTGGCAGTCCGATGGATGAATCAGGGTTTGGCGGATGTCAGGAGAACGCTACCTGCCCGAATGCATAGCCCAACTATAAAATTTGGTGGGGTAAAAAGGAACTGGTTCTCTAGCAGATTAGTAAGAATGGCTCACCCAGTTTTCAAATTGAGATTCAGATTGCAACCTCTCACTTTCGGTTATTTGAAAATGAAAATGACCACAAAAATGTAAGAGGCAAGTGGAAAGGGGAGAAAGTAAGGAACTTGTCTGTCAGCCCTGCATTAAAGACCAAAATCGGTTAAAGAAAACGATATACCAGTTCAATTTAAGGATAAAAAAATGGACAGTTGTGCCATTCAGTTTGCAAAATCGTTAGGAAGAGTTTTTCAATGTACCGATTCCCTGGCACATGGTTAAGAACTAATACATGAAACGATGCCGGATTCAATACTTTGAATTTTTCTATTTAAATCATAATATAAAATTGCAACCAACAGAATGCTACAGTATATATATATATACAGTACATTTGGTAAGTATTCAGACCCATTTTTGTTACATTACAGCCTTATTCTAAAATTGATTAAATGCATTTTTTTTCTTCAATCTACACAAAATACCCTACATTGAAAAATCTAAAACAGGTTTGTAGAAATGTTTGCAAATGTATTAAAAAAACATAAATATATATTTTTTTTTTTACCTGTGTGTGTGTGTGTCCTTATGGACTGTACTGTCAGAATGCTGTACAACTACACTAAAAAATATATATATAAAAATATATAAAAGCAACATGTAAAGTGTTCCATGTTTCATGAGCAGAAATAAAAAAAACAGGAGTTGTCCATACACACAAAAAGCTTATTTTTCTCCAATTTTGTGGACACATTTATATATCCCTGTTAGTGAGCATTTCTCCTTTGCCAAGATAATCTATCCACCTGACAGGTGTCATATATATTAAGAAGCTGACTGCACCTTCTGCTGGGGACAACAAAAGGCCACTTTAAAATGTGCAGTTTTGTTACACAGTGCCACATACAGTGCATTCGGAAAGTATTCAGACCCCTTGACTTTCAAACACATCTTTGTTACGTTACAGACTTATTCTAAAATGGATTAAATAAAATAAAAATACTCATTAAACTCCACACAATACCCCGTAATGACAAAGTGAAAACAGGTTTTTAGAAATGTTTGCAAATGTATTAAACATAAAAAACTGAAATACCTTACTTACATAAGTATTCAGACCCTTTGCTATGAGACTTGAAATTGAGTTCAGGTGCATCCTGTTTACATTGATCATCCTTGAGATGTTTCTACAACATGATTAGACTCCACCTGTGGTAAATGCAATTGATTAGAATACCACACCACATCACAGTTGAAGAATATATGGCAAATAGAAATCAAAACCGGATGGTGTTTGGAGATAGGAGGTTGAATGTTTGAACCTTTATTTAACTAGGCAACTAGGGTAGCTGAATGAAACGATAACTCATGTAAAATATACTGTGACTTTAAAATGCATATAGTATGTATGAGCTGGAAGTAGAAGCCTAAATGTTGTTGTCCATTAATTTACTACAATTAGGGAAGGGTTGGTAGCGTTAGGGGAAAATAATAAAAGGAAAAAGTAGGTGAAAGGATGATCTCTGCATGTGTAGGTGAAAGGATGATCTCTGCATGTGTGGTTCCCACCGTGAAGCATGGAGGAGGTGTGATGGTGTGGGGTGCTTTGCTGGTGACACTGACTGATTTATTTAGAATTCAAGGCACATTCAACCAGCATGGCTACCACAGATTTCTGCAGCGATGTGTGTGTGTGTGTGTGTGTGTGTGTGTGTGTGTGTGTGTGTGTGTGTGTGTGTGTGTGTGTGTGTGTGTGTGTGTGTGTGTGTGTGTGTGTGTGTGTGTGTGTGTGTGTGTGTGTGTGTGTGTGTGTTGTGACGGCCCTGAATTTTTCTGAACCGTCTCAGTGCAGCTCCTTCCAATAGGGCGCTTTCCCTTTAATTCCCAATTAAATAGCCAGCACCAGCTGCGCGAAAGGGGGGTTGTGATGGAGACGTGACTGAGGATGTGTTCAACCCTCAGTTCCCGAAGCTTCTCTATTCCGTTGTTTTGTTGCCGTTAAACGTGTGTTTTGTTGCCTAATAGAGTTTACCCAGGATCGGATCCACTCTTTGCGTCCCTGGACTACACCTCTCCGTTCTTCGACTGACCACCACCTTTTTGTATACGGTATTTCATTTGTTTTGATGTGATGTATACTGTGATTTATTTAGCTAGTTGTAGTTGAGGACTTATTAAGAGTGATACGCTTTAAAGTTCTGTGGTAAACTTATTGTTCTATTGATGGTATGATTAATACTGGGTTTATGCTACACGGAATGAACGGACAAACATTGCGTGACAGAAGTCACTTGAGTTCCCTGAACTCTACCGGGCAGGACTCTTTTTAGGCCCGAGGTACAGGACATTTCTGGAGGAACCAGAACTCATTGTGTTATATTATTATATGTGTGTGTAATCATTGATGTTGTTAATAGAACCCACGCAAAAGAGTATAGTTGTTTTTGAAGTTCTTTCCAATGTTTTAAGGGTTTATGAAAAGTTTATTTCCATCCAGACTTTTACATAAGTCCTTTGTATTGGTGTAGACTTGACGGACCAGATGGGACTCATTCCCACTCAAACTAAAAGGAGAAACCAATGTTTTCTCTGGTAGGCACAACCTACCTGGCACCCCTATAAATAATAACCTCAAGTCAAAACCGTTACTGTGTGTGTGTGTAGGTAAGTAAAGAAATAAAACAACAGTAAAAAGACATCTGAAAATAAGTGTAGCAGGGCTATATACAGACACCGGTTAGTCAGGCTTATTGAGGTAGTATGTACTTGTAGGTATGGTTAAAGTGAATATGCATATATGATGAACAGAGAGTAGCAGTAGCGTAAAAAGAGGGGTTGGCGGGTGGTGGGACACAATGCAGATAACCCGGTCAGCCAATGTGCGGGAGCACTGGTTGGTCGGGCCAATTGAGGTAGTATGTACATGAACGTATAGTTAAAGTGACTATGCATATAAGTAAAACAGAGACAAGCAGCAGCGTAAAGAGGGTTTGGGGGGGGGGAGGATGCACACAATGCAAATAGTCTGGGTAAACATTTGGTTACCTGTTCAGGAGTCTTATGGCTTGGGGATAAAAACTGTTGAGAAGCCTTCTTGTCCTAGACTTGGCACTCCAGTACCGCTTGCCATGCGGTAGTAGAGAGAACAGTCTATGACTGGGGTCTTTGATCATTTTTAAGGCCTTCCTCTGGCAGGTCCTGGAGGGCAGGCAGCTTTGTCCTAGTGATGTACTGGGCCGTACGCACTACCCTCTGAAGTGCCTTGAGATCGATAAATTGCCATACCAGCAGTGATGGAACCGGTCAGGATACTCTCAATGTTGCAGCTGTAGAACTGTTTGAGGATCTCAGGACCCATGCCAAATCTTTTTAGTTTCCTGAGGGGGAATAGGCTATGTCATGCCCTCTTCATGACTGTCTTGGTGTGTTTGGACCCTTCCAGTTTGTTGTTGATGTGGACACCAAGGAACTTGAAGCTCTCAACCTGCTCCACTACAGTCAATGAGAATGGGGGTGTGCTCGGTCCTCCTTTTCCCTTAGTCCACAATCCTGTAGTCCACAATCACAGTCCGAATGTTGCCTGTAATCCATGGCTTCTGGTTGGGTATGTACGTACAATCACTGTGGGGACGACGTCCTCAATGCTCTTATTGATAAAGCCAGTGACTGATGTGATGTATTCCTCAATGTCATCGGAAGAATCCCAGAACATGTTCCAGTCTGTGATAGCAAAACAGTCCTGTAGTTTAGCATCTGCTTCAATCTGACCATATTTTTATAGACCGAGTCACTGGTGCTTCCTGCTTTAATTTTTGCTTGTAAGCAGGAATAAGGAGGATAGAGTTGTGGTCTGATTTACCAAATGGAGGGTGAGGGAGAGCGCGTCTCTGGTGAGGTACGCGTCTCTGTGTGTAGAGTGCAGGTGATCTGTACTGTGGTAGTAAATAAACAGCCACGAAAAGTATAGCTGAGAATTCTCTAGGCAAGTAGTGTGGCCTGCAATTTATCACAATATACTCTACTTCAGGCGAGCAAAATCTAGAGACTTCCTTAGATTTCTTGCACCAGCTGTTGTTTACAAATATGCACAGACCCCCCCCCCCCCACCTCGTCTTACTGTGCTCTTCTATCCTGCCGGTGCAGCGTATATCCCGCTAGCTGAATATCCATGTCGTCATTCAGCCAAGATTCCGTCAAACATAGGATATTATGTTTTTGATGTCCCACTGGATGGATATTCGTGATCGTACTTCGTCTAGTTTATTGTCCAATGATTGCACATTGGCGAGTAATATTGACAGTAACGGCAGCTTTCCTACTCGCCTTCTGCGGGTCCGGACGAGGCATCCGGCTCTTCGTCCTCTGCGTCACTTCCTTTTGCGAATAATTGGGATGTCTGCGCTGTGGGATGTTTTGGAGAATACCGTGTGAGTCCTGCAAATCTTTGTCTAATCCGAGGTGAGTGATCGCTGTCATGATATCGAGAAACTCTTTTCTGCCGTAAGATACGGTTGCAGAAACATTATGTACAAAATAATTTACAAATATCGCGAAAAAAACCCACATAATAGCACAATTGGTTAGGAGACCGTAAAGCGGCAGCCATCTCCTCCGGCGCCATCTTTATGTTTTATTTTTATGTGTTTAACACGTTTTTGGTTACTACATGAGTCCATATGTTATTTCATAGTTTTGATATATTCACTATTATTCAACAATGTAGAAAATAGTAAAAAGTAAAGAAAAACCCTTGAATGAGTAGGCGTCCAAACTTTTGACTGGTGCTGTATTATCTAAAAAAATATATATTTGGGGGATTGGAAATGATGCAGTCACTGATAGAAGCCACAATCTGTTTGCAATATTAAAGCTAAGTATTTGGTCACCTACAAACAAGCAAGATTTCTGGCTCTCACAGACCTTTAAGAGGCTCTTCTGTCCTCCACTTGTTACCTGTATTAATGGCACCTGTTTGAACTTATTATCAGTATAAAAGACACCTGTCCACAACCTCAAACAGTCACACTCCAAACTCCACTATGGCCAAGACCAAAGAGCTGTCAAAGGACACCAGAAACAAAATTGTAGACCTGCACCAGGCTGGGAGGACTGAATCTGCAATAGATAAGCAGCTTGGTTTGAAGAAATCAACTGTGGGAGCAATTATTAGGAAATGGATAACATACAAGACCACTTATAATCTCCTTCGATCTGGGGCTCCACGCAAGATCTCACCCTGTGGGGTCAAAATTATCACAAGAATCCCAGAACCACACGGGGCACCAAGTGAATGACCTGCAGAGAGCTGGGACCAAAATAACAAAGCCTACCATCAGTAACACACTACGCCGCCAGGGACTCAAATCCTGCAGTGCCAGACTTGTCCCCCTTATTAAGCCAGTACATGTCCAGGGCCGTCTGAAGTTTGCTAGAGAGCATTAGGATGATCCATAAGAAGATTGGGAGAATGTCATATGGTCAGATGAAACCAAAATATCACTTTTTGGTAAAAACTCAAATCGTCGTGTTTGGAGGACAAAGAATGCTGAGTTGCATCCAAAGAACACCATACCTACTGTGAAGCATGGGGGTGGAAACATCATGCTTTGGGGCTGTTTTTCCGCCAAGAGACCAGGACGACTGATCCGTGTAAAGGAAATAATGAATGGGGCCATGTATCATGAGATTTTGAGTGAGAACCTCCTTCCATCAGCAAGGGCATTGAAGATGAAACGTGGCTGGGTCTTTCAGCATGACAATGATCCCAGACACACCGCCCGTGCAACAAAGGAGTGGCTTCGTAAGAAGCATTTCAAGGTCCTGGAGTAGCCTAGCCAGTCTCCAGATCTCAACCCCATAGAAAATCTTTGGAGGGAGTTGAAAGTCCGTGTTGCCCAGCGACAGCCCCAAAACATCACTGCTCTAGAGGAGATCTGCATGGAGGAATAGGCCAAAATACCAGCAACAGTGTGTGAAAACCTTGTGAAGACTTACAGAAAACGTTTAACCTCTGTCATTGCCAACAAAGGATATATAACAAAGTATTGAGATAAACTTTTGTTTAGTGACCAAATACTTATTTTCCACCATATTTTGCAAATAAATTCATAAAAAATCCTACAATGTGATTTTCTGGATTTCTATTCTTCTAATTTTTTCTGTCATAGTTGAAGTGTACCTATGATGAAAATTACAGGCCTCTCATCTTTTTAAGTGGGAGAACTTGCACAATTGGTGGCTGACTAAATACTTTTTTGCCCCACTGTAGCCCTGTCCACAACCATCGTACACCTTTGGGATGAATTGGAACGCAGACTGCAAGCCAGGCCCAACATCAGTGCCCGACCTCACAAATACTCATAGCTGAATGGAAGCAAGTCCCTGCAGCAATGTTCCAACATCTAGTGGAAATCCTTCCCAGAACAGTGGAGGCTGTTATAGATGCAAAAGGGGGGACCAACTTCATATTAATACCCATGGTGTGTGTGTGTGTGTGTGTGTGTGTTTCTAATGGGCTTTCTTTCTCCATGCCTTTCAGTCTACCTCGATCTCTCTCTGTATTCTTCCTTCATTCCCCTCCCATCTCTCCTTGTCTTTCTCAGGTTGGGGGTGAGAGAGGGGTGTGCACTGCACTGCACTTGTGGGGTGCTGGTAGATTTCCACTGGAGGTTGCTGACTGAATACAGAGAGAAAGACATTACAGTCAGTGTGCCGTGAACACTGTCACCCCCCCTCTCCCCCTCTCCTTATTTTCAAATGCTAGGTCTTCTTCCATTTGAACATAATATTTTATTCTCTCCTTTTCATTCCTTCTCTCCCACTTTCTAGCCTGCTCTCTTTCCTTTTTTTTGAATAGCTCTTCCAGAAATAAGCCCAGGCCTGTCATGTTTTGTCATTGATTATCATGTCTTGTCCCTGTGCTTCCCCTTCTATTCGTTTCCCTCTGCTGGTCTTATTAGGTTCTTTCCCTCTTTCTATCCCTCTCTCTCCCCCTCTCCCTCTCTCCCTCTCTCGCTCTCTCTCTATCGTTCCGTTCCTGCTCCCAGCTGTTCCTCATTCTCCTAACTACCTCATTTACTCTTTCACACCTATTTTGCCCTCTGATTAGAGTCCCTATTTCTCCCTCTGTTTTCCGCTTCTGTCCTTGTCGGATCCTTGTTTGATGTTCGCTGTTCTTGTCCTCGTTCCGTCCTGTCATGTTTTTTGCCTTCTTCAGATGCTGCGTGTGAGCAGGTGTCTTGATCAGCTACGGCCTGCGCCTTCCCGAAGCGACCTGCAGTCTGTGGTCGCATCTTCAGTTGTTCCCCTCTACTGTCTAGAGGGTTTCTGTATTCCTGTTTTGACTTGGAATAAACTCTGTTTCTGTAAAGTCGCTTTTGGGTCCTCATTCACCTGCATAACAAGGCCAGTCCCTTGCTAAATGGGATAACTGGACACCCTATAATGCCTCTCCTACCACTGGTACCATAGCAACACCCCATCCACCCACCTCAGCCTCCATCCCTCTACGCCAGTATAAAATGCACTTTGGCTAAACATTGAGAGGAATAAAAACAGCCCTACATTTAGAAATGCATGTAGTAAACACCCGTCTATTATTACAGTGAGACAGCTTTTCCCAAACTCGGTCCTGGAGACCCCAAATACAGACCCCCCAAAAACATTTCGTTTTTCATCCTAGCACTAGACAGCTGATTCAAATATTCAACTAATCATCGTCAAGCTTTAATTATTTAGTGCTTGGGAAATAAACAAAATGCTCACCCCTGTGCTTGTATGTAGTGGATAAGAAGTGTTTATAATTTCCATAAAGATTCCAATGGGGTTGACTCTGACCTAGTTCCACACTTCCCACACTCCCCACTCCCTCTCAGCAGTCTGCACTGAGCATTGTGTGACTCGGGAGGAGTCTGTCTTTGGGTGATTGGAGTTTATGTGTGAGGCGGTGCCCCTAACGCATGTTCAAAATATAGGTCTAGGCGTGGGATGGGAGCATAGGATGTGAAAAACATAGGATATGAAAAACATATTTGGAGATGGTTGGTTAACATGAAACACATTTCAGCATACAACAAAAGCTTCCCGCATGCAGGTACAGTTTATCTGTCAGATGATCTGATGACATGTCTCCCATAGACCCAACCCACTCAGTCTGCTGGCATCCTGAGAAACAGACCAATCTCCCACAGGCCAGGCGGCCCAAACCCCTCCGTCCTGCTACTACACAGTCCCTGCAGATAGCCAGCTGTAAATCCAGGGTGTTATATCACTATCACATTCTCCATACACAGAGAGAGCATCTCTGTGCCAAAGGTCACTGCGCTGCCTTAATACTCTCTCCCCCCACCATGTAATTTGTCTGACCTCGTTTGAGCAATCACAATAATCCAGGAGATCTGCCGACTTCTGTTCTCTCCATTTCTCTTTATTGATACAATAACAAAACATGTGAGTCGTTTCAGGAAACTAGAAGTATGTTGCAAGTCACGACTTCACAGGAGAGGCATTTGAACGTTTATTCAAAATTTTGACCAAAATGCGTTTTTTTTGGGGCAGACAGGCCTTCTGGAATTACTCACCAGCTGGATTCGGTCTTATGTAGCAAAATGTGAAATTGTGTTTTTTATTTACATTGGATAAAAGTAGAGACTCAGAGCTACAAAATGGTATATCATACACTGCATTTGAGGAACAATGGGAAAGTAATTAAACTTATAAACTCACTTCTGAGAAATTTGCCTTTGAATGTTTTGGTATCTAGTGAAGAGCTCTTATTTGTCTACACCCATTCAGCATCGTTCACACCCTCACCCTAAGCCCATCTCGTTTCGCTCTCGGAGCGCACACTTGACACACTTGATGATTTGTTTACCTCTGGATTACATGTAAACAGCCTAACCAGCTCTGCTGGCAACATTGTCATCACGCTTTTTTGCAGACGTTTATTGACACCGACACCATATTCAATGGGTGTTGTACACACGTCACGTAATGTTAGCTAACGATCCAGTCAGCTAAAGTTAGCTAGTTAAACAACAATGAACAAAGTGCCAACAATGCCTAACATTAGGCTCTAACTAGAAAAGCAAACAGCTCTGGGAAACGAATAATAGCGTTCCACTAGGGAGACCACCAGCTAAAGTTAGCTAGCTAGACACTTTAGCTCAAGACATACAGTATGAACCTAGCTAGGTAAACAACGTTTAAGAACACACAAGTCATGTAACGTTAGCTAACGAGCCAGCTAACGTTAGCTAGTTAAACAAAAATGAACAAAGTGCCAACAATGTCACCGTGCTGGGAGCCAACCAGATCCAATGTTAGCTAGATAACATTAGGCTCTAACAAGAAAAGAAAACTGCTCTGGTAAACAAATAATAACATCAGCTAGGGAGCCAGCCAGCTAATGTTAGCTAGCAAACAGTACACTTTAGCTTGAAATGAAAACACTTTTACCCCTTTTTCTCCCCAATTGGTAGTAGTTACTGTCTTGTCTCATCGCTGCAATTCCCGTACGGACTCAGGAGAGGCGAAGGTCGAGAGCCATGCGTCCTCCGAAACACAACCCAACCGCACTGCTTCTTGACACAACACACATCCAACCCAGAAGCCAGCCGCACCAATGTGTCGGAGGAAACACCGCACACCTAGTGACCTGGTCAGCGTGCACGGCGCCCAGCCCACCACAGGAGTCGCTAGTGCGTGAGGAGACAGGGATATCCCTGCCGGCCAAACCCTCCCAAACCTGGACGAGGCTGGGCCAATTGTGCGTCGCCCCATGAGCCTCACGGTCGCAGCCGGCTGTGGCAGAGCCTGGGCTCAAACCCAGAATCTCTGGCTTAGACCACTGCGCCACCCGGGAGGCCATGAAAACACTTTTTGTCAAAATTAGAAATGTGTAATATCTGAAAATGTAGCTAGCTAACGCTAGACTATCTTACCTGTCTACATCATCATGCATGATGGACGCATCTCCCAATCAGGAATGGCATTCCACGGTTGCCCTTAGTTTGAAGATGTAATCCAGAGACAGGTGTTTTCTCCATCTCTTTAGCTATCATACTCTAATTCCACTGATTTCAAAACTTGATCCTCCAGAAAGCGGAGAGCAACACTTATGCAGCTCCACTACACAATGCATTTTTTTAAAGCTGCATTCGACAGGATTACCAACACAGACTGAGGAGCTCAAATAGACAGCAGCATTCAATATGGCAAACCAATCCAAACTCCTCTCTAGGCACGTCCAGCCCACTCATTAACTCTGGCTTGTGGGAAGGTCACTGACTTTTTCTGTGGCTTAACCAACAAAGGTCATAATTTAACAATGGTATTCGTATTTACAGATGGCATACAAGTTTGTTATTAAGGCACACGAAAGCCAAAAAATGTATTTTGATAAGAAAGTATTTTTTTATGTTCAAAATGGCTCTCCTGTGAAGTCGTGACTTGCGACATACGCCTAGTTTCCTGAAATCGGGTCACATTTTAACTTTCATGTGCCTTAATAACAAACTTGTATGCCATCTGTAAATACAAATACATTTGTTAAATTACGAGTCTAGTTGGTTTTGCCACAGAAAAAGAAGGAACCTTCCCGCTTGCCACGATTGGCTGAGATAATGAATGGGCTGGACTTGCCGAGAGATGAGTTTCGGATTGGTCTGTCGTGTAGCATCTTCTGTCTATAAAATGAGCTGCTTGTTATGTGTACATAATAATTTCTACTGCAGTTTTTTTCAAAAGCTATAAAGTTAGCATGGAGAACTGCAAATATGTTGCTACTGCGCTCAATAACATTTCTACCCTGAATTTATCAGGCGCTATCAACAAATGTCAGTGGGAAAAAAGTTGTGATGGAATAGTTTCAGGAGGACAATTATAGCATGCTGACTCTCTTTGACTCTGAAAATGAATTAAACGATGAGGAAATACCTGACTTAGGGAAAAGATTTTAATTGAAGAAGAGTCTTATGATCACAGTGACTGGGAAGAAACGGCGATCAACAGTATTGTTGTCATGGAAGAAGATGACCGAGTTTTGAAATCAGTGGAATATCTGGTAGAAGCAGATCATGATAAGGAGATGAATACAATTCTGGCTTTTCATTGCAAATTCAGAGGGAGTTGAAAAGAGAATACCTGTGTCTGGATTACATCTTAATCGACCAGACTCTCAACCTCCCATCTCTTCAATGTCCTTAAGGTGGCTTGCCAGGCTGGGAGATTCTTTCACATGGAATCCGTGACAGAGGGAGAAATATCTGATGATTGCATGGCATTGGCAATGGCATTGCACAACGGGCCAAGCAAGCTGTACAAACAAAACAGAAACGACAAAGGACGTCTTTTTTAATGACGTGAAGCGTTTATCCATGTATAAGAGTAAGAATCGAGCAACAGTTTCAGACATTATACACTGCTCAAAAAAATAAAGGGAACACTAAAATAACACATCCTAGATCTGAATGAATGAAATATTCTTATTAAATTATTTTTTCTTTACATAGTTGAATGTGCTGACAACAAAATCACGGCAAAACGGCAACAAAAAAAAACGGCAAAAAAATATTCAAAATTAGCTCCATAATATCGACAGAAACATAGAAAACGCTGTTTATAATCCATCCTCAAGGTTTTTTTCTAATATCTATTCGATAATATATGCGTCGGGACAATTCGCTTTTCATTAGGACCGATTGGAGTAATGGCTACCTCTGTATTTTATGATTCTTGGAGCCACCATGTGACCAAATCAAATCAAATAAAATCAAATTTTATTGTATTTGTCACATACACATGGTTAGCAGATGTTAATGCGAGTGTAGCGAAATGCTTGTGCTTCTAGTTCCGACAATGCAGTAATAACCAACAAGTAATCTAGCTAACAATTCCAAAACTACTACTTTATAGACACAAGTGTAAGGGGATAAAGAATATGTACATAAAGATATATGAATGAGTGATGGTACAGAGCGCAATGTGGCCGCCTATGGCTATTCTTCAACATAAATGCGTAAAACTACGTCACAATGCTGCAGACACCTTGGGGAATACGTAGAAAGCGTAAGCTGGTTCACAGCATACTCACAGTTCAATAGGGACTCATTGGAACGCAGCACTTTCAAAACCTGGGATTGGATTTTTCTCAGGCTTTCGCCTGCAACATCAGTTCTGTTATACTCACAGACAATATCTTTACAGTTTTGGAATCGTTAGTGTTTTCTATCCAAAGCTGTCAATTATATGCATATTCTAGCATCTTGTCCTGACAAAATATCCCGTTTAAAACGGGAACGTTTTTTTCCAAGAGCTTACTGTTAGCTAGGTGACGTTAGGTGGTTGGCTTGCTAGGTAACATTACGTGCACGATCTGTGTAGTAATATTATCTCAGAAAGCCATTTGCATTGCTAGTTATAGCCTAATGTTAGCTAGCTAACTAGTTAACTTTGAACATATCTGGATTGGGATTATGGTTCATTGTTTAGCTCGCTAGCTACAGTTGAAGTAGGAAATTTACATACACCGTAGCCAAATACATTTAAACTCAGTTTTTCACAATTCCTGACATTTAATCCTAGTAAAAAAATCCCTGTTTTAGGTCAATTAGGATCACCACTTTATTTTAAGAATGTGAAATGTCAGAATAATAGAAGAGAGAATATTTATTTCAGCTAATATTTCTTTCCATCACTTTCGAAGTGGGTCAGAAGTTTACATACACTCAGTTAGTACTTGGTAGCATTGCCTTTAAATTGTTTAACTTGGGTCAACTGTTTTGGGCAGCTTTCCACAAGCTTCCCACAATAAGTTGGGTGAATTTTGGCCCATTCCTCCTGACAGAGCTGGTGTAACTGAATCAGGTTTTTAGGCCTCCTTGCTCGCACACGCTTTTTCAGTTCTGCCAACAATTATTTTATGGGATTGAGGTCAGGGCCTTGTGATGGCCGCTCCAATACCTTGACTTTGTTTGTCCTTAAGCCATTTTCCACGTTATATGTTGCTTCAACATATCCACATAATTTTCCTACCTCATGATGCCATCTATTTTGCGAAGTGCACCAGGCCCTCCTGCAGCAAAGCACCCCCACAACATGATGCTGCCACCCCCGTGCTTCACGTTTGGGATGGTGTTCTTCGACTTGCACGCCTACCCCTTTTTCATCCAAACACAGCGTTGGTCATTATGGCCAAACAGTTCTATTTTTGTTTCATCAGTCCAGAGGACATTTTCTCCATGTGCAGTTGCAAACCGTAGTCTGGCTTTATTATGGTGGTTTTGGAGCAGTGGCTTCTTCATTGCTGAGCGGCCTTTCAGGTTATGTCAATATCAGACTCGTTTTACTGTTGTCATGTTTTGTCATTTATTATCTTGTCTTGTCCCTGTGCTTCCCATTCTATTCGTTTCCCTCTGCTGGTCTTATTAGGTTCTTTCCCTCTTCCTATCCCTCTCTCTCCCCCTCCCTCTCTCACTCTCTCGCTCTCTCTTCTCTCTATCGTTCCGTTCCTGCTCCCAGCTGTTCCTATTCCCCTAATCAATCATTTAGTCTTCCCACACCTGTTCCCGATCCTTTCCCCTGATTAGAGTCCCTATTTCTTCCTTTGTGTTCCGTTCCTGTCCTGTCGGTTCCTTGTCTAGAATTCACCGTGCTGTGTTTGTGTATCGCCCTGTCGTGTCGTGTTTTCCTCAGATGCTGCGTGGTGAGCAGGTGTCTGAGTCTGTCTGGTTCAAGTGCCTTCCCGAGGCAACCTGCTGTTCACCTGCTGTTCAAGATCGAGTCTCCAGTTTGTCCTCGTCATTTCGAGTGAAAGTTGTGTTTTTTGTTTGTATTAACTTTACTGGATTAAAGACTCTGTTTTCGCCAAGTCGCTTTTGGGTCCTCTTTCACCTGCATGACAGAAGGAACCGACCAAGGAATGGACCCAGCGACTTCAGACGCTCGTTACACTGCCGTCGAGATCCAAGGAGCCATGCTCGGCAGACACGAGCAGGAATTGTCTGCTGCTCGCCATGCCGTGGAGAACCTGGCCGCTCAGGTTTCCGACCTCTCTGGACAGTTCCAGAGTCTACGTCTCGTGCCACCTGTTACTTCCTGGCCTGCCGAGCCTCCAGAACCTAGGGTTAATAACCCACCTTGCTACTCCGGGCAGCCCACTGAGTGCCGCTCCTTTCTCACGCAGTGTGAGATTGTGTTCTCTCTCCAACCCAACACATACTCTAGAGAGAGAGCTCGGGTTGCTTACGTCATTTCTCTCCTTACTGGCCGGGCTCGAGAATGGGGCACAGCTATCTGGGAGGCAAGGGCTGATTGCTCTAACAAGTTCCAGAACTTTAAAGAGGAGATGATTCGGGTTTTTGACCGTTCAGTTTTTGGTAGGGAGGCTTCTAGGGCCCTGGCTTCCCTATGCCAAGGTGAACGGTCCATAACGGATTATTCTATTGAGTTTCGCACTCTTGCTGCCTCTAGTGAGTGGAACGAGCCGGCGCTGCTCGCTCGTTTTCTGGAGGGACTCCACGCAGTGGTTAAGGATGAGATTCTCTCCCGGGAGGTTCCTTCAGATGTGGACTCTTTGATTGCTCTCGCCATCCGCATAGAACGACGGGTAGATCTTCGTCACCGGGCTCGTGGAAGAGAGCTCGCATCAACGGTGTTTCCCTGCTCCGCATCGCAACCATCTCCCTCCTCTGGCTCAGAGACTGAGCCCATGCAGCTGGGAGGGATTCGCATCTCGACTAAGGAGAGGGAACGGAGGATCACCAACCGCCTGTGCCTCTATTGCGGAGTTGCTGGACATTTTGTTAATTCATGTCCAGTAAAAGCCAGAGCTCATCTGTAAGCGGAGGGCTACAGGTGAGCGCAACTACTCAAGACTCTCCATCAAAATCCTGTACTACTTTGTCGGTCCATCTACGCTGGACCGGTTCGGGTGCTACATGTAGTGCCTTGATAGACTCTGGGGCTGAGGGTTGTTTCATGGACGAAGCATGGGTTCGGAAACATGACATTCCTTTCAGAGAGTTAGAGAAGCCTACGCCCATGTTCGCCTTAGATGGTAGTCATCTTCCCAGTATCAGATTTGAGACACTACCGTTAACCCTCACAGTATCTGGTAACCACAGTGAGACTATTTCTTTTTTGATTTTTCGTTCACCGTTTACACCTGTTGTTTTGGGTCATCCCTGGCTAGTATGTCATAATCCTTCTATTAATTGGTCTAGTAATTCTATCCTATCCTGGAACGTTTCTTGTCATGTGAAGTGTTTAATGTCTGCCATCCCTCCCGTTTCTTCTGTCCCTACTTCTCAGGAGGAACCTGGCGATTTGACAGGAGTGCCGGAGGAATATCATGATCTGCGCACGGTCTTCAGTCGGTCCCGAGCCAACTCCCTTCCTCCTCACCGGTCGTATGATTGTAGTATTGATCTCCTCCCGGGGACCACTCCTCCTCGGGGTAGACTATACTCTCTGTCGGCTCCCGAACGTAAGGCTCTCGAGGATTATTTGTCTGTGTCTCTTGACGCCGGTACCATAGTGCCTTCTTCCTCTCCGGCCGGGGCGGGGTTCTTTTTTGTTAAGAAGAAGGACGGTACTCTGCGCCCCTGCGTGGATTATCGAGGGCTGAATGACATAACGGTTAAGAATCGTTATCCGCTTCCCCTTATGTCATCAGCCTTCGAGATTCTGCAGGGAGCCAGGTGCTTTACTAAGTTGGACCTTCGTAACGCTTACCATCTCGTGCGCATCAGAGAGGGGGACGAGTGGAAAACGGCGTTTAACACTCCGTTAGGGCATTTTGAGTACCGGGTTCTGCCGTTTGGTCTCGCCAATGCGCCAGCTGTTTTTCAGGCATTAGTTAATGATGTTCTGAGAGACATGCTGAACATCTTTGTTTTTGTCTATCTTGACGATATCCTGATTTTTTCTCCGTCACTCGAGATTCATGTTCAGCACGTTCGACGTGTTCTACAGCGCCTTTTAGAGAATTGTCTCTATGTAAAGTCTGAGAAGTGCTCTTTTCATGTCTCCTCCGTTACTTTTCTCGGTTCCGTTATTTCCGCTGAAGGCATTCAGATGGATTCCGCTAAGGTCCAAGCTGTCAGTGATTGGCCCGTTCCAAGGTCACGTGTCGAGTTGCAGCGCTTTTTAGGTTTCGCTAATTTCTATCGGCGTTTCATTCGTAATTTCGGTCAAGTTGCTGCCCCTCTCACAGCTCTTACTTCTGTCAAGACGTGTTTTAAGTGGTCCGGTTCCGCCCAGGGAGCTTTTGATCTTCTAAAAGAACGTTTTACGTCCGCTCCTATCCTCGTTACTCCTGACGTCACTAGACAATTCATTGTCGAGGTTGACGCTTCAGAGGTAGGCGTGGGAGCCATTCTATCCCAGCGCTTCCAGTCTGACGATAAGGTTCATCCTTGCGCTTATTTTTCTCATCGCCTGTCGCCATCTGAGCGCAACTATGATGTGGGTAACCGTGAACTGCTCGCCATCCGCTTAGCCCTAGGCGAATGGCGACAGTGGTTGGAGGGGGCGACCGTTCCTTTTGTCGTTTGGACAGACCATAAGAACCTTGAGTACATCCGTTCTGCCAAACGACTTAATGCCCGTCAAGCTCGTTGGGCGTTGTTTTTCGCTCGTTTCGAGTTTGTGATTTCTTACCGTCCGGGTAGCAAGAACACCAAGCCTGATGCCTTATCCCGTCTGTTTAGTTCTTCTGTGGCTTCTACTGATCCCGAGGGGATTCTTCCTTATGGGCGTGTTGTCGGGTTAACAGTCTGGGGAATTGAAAGACAGGTTAAGCAAGCACTCACGCACACTGCGTCGCCGCGCGCTTGTCCTAGTAACCTCCTTTTCGTTCCTGTTTCCACTCGTCTGGCTGTTCTTCAGTGGGCTCACTCTGCCAAGTTAGCTGGTCATCCCGGTGTTCGAGGCACTCTTGCGTCTATTCGCCAGCGCTTTTGGTGGCCGACTCAGGAGCGTGACACGCGCCGTTTCGTGGCTGCTTGTTCGGACTGCGCGCAGACTAAGTCGGGTAACTCTCCTCCTGCCGGTCGTCTCAGACCGCTCCCCATTCCTTCTCGACCATGGTCTCACATCGCCCTAGACTTCATTACCGGTCTGCCTTTGTCTGCGGGGAAGACTGTGATTCTTACGGTTGTCGATAGGTTCTCTAAGGCGGCACATTTCATTCCCCTCGCTAAACTTCCTTCCGCTAAGGAGAAGGCACAAATCATTATCGAGAATGTATTCAGAATTCATGGCCTCCCGTTAGACGCCGTTTCAGACAGAGGCCCGCAATTCACGTCACAGTTTTGGAGGGAGTTCTGTCGTTTGATTGGTGCGTCCGTCAGTCTCTCTTCCGGGTTTCATCCCCAGTCTAACGGTCAAGCAGAGAGGGCCAATCAGACGATTGGTCGCATACTACGCAGCCTTTCTTTCAGAAACCCTGCGTCTTGGGCAGAACAGCTCCCCTGGGCAGAATACGCTCACAATTCGCTTCCTTCGTCTGCTACCGGGTTATCTCCGTTTCAGAGTAGTCTGGGTTACCAGCCTCCTCTGTTCTCATCCCAGCTTGCCGAGTCCAGCGTTCCCTCCGCTCAAGCGTTTGTCCAACGTTGTGAGCGCACCTGGAGGAGGGTGAGGTCTGCACTTTGCCGTTACAGGGCACAGACTGTGAGAGCCGCCAATAAACGCAGGATTAAGAGTCCAAGGTATTGTTGCGGCCAGAGAGTGTGGCTTTCCACTCGCAACCTTCCTCTTACGACAGCTTCTCGTAAGTTGACTCCGCGGTTCATTGGTCCGTTCCGTGTCTCCCAGGTCGTCAATCCTGTCGCTGTGCGACTGCTTCTTCCGCGACATCTTCGTCGCGTCCATCCTGTCTTCCATGTCTCCTGTGTCAAGCCCTTTCTTCGCACCCCTGTTCGTCTTCCCTCCCCCTCCCGTCCTTGTCGAGAGCGCACCTATTTACAAGGTACATAAGATCATGGACATGCGTTCTCGGGGACGGGGTCACCAATACTTAGTGGATTGGGAGGGTTACGGTCCTGAGGAGAGGAGTTGGGTTCCGTCTCGGGACGTGCTGGACCGTTCACTCATTGATGATTTCCTCCGTTGCCGCCAGGATTCCTCCTCGAGTGCGCCAGGAGGCGCTCGGTGAGTGGGGGGGTACTGTCATGTTTTGTCATTTATTATCTTGTCTTGTCCCTGTGCTTCCCATTCTATTCGTTTCCCTCTGCTGGTCTTATTAGGTTCTTTCCCTCTTCCTATCCCTCTCTCTCCCCCTCCCTCTCTCACTCTCTCGCTCTCTCTTCTCTCTATCGTTCCGTTCCTGCTCCCAGCTGTTCCTATTCCCCTAATCAATCATTTAGTCTTCCCACACCTGTTCCCGATCCTTTCCCCTGATTAGAGTCCCTATTTCTTCCTTTGTGTTCCGTTCCTGTCCTGTCGGTTCCTTGTCTAGAATTCACCGTGCTGTGTTTGTGTATCGCCCTGTCGTGTCGTGTTTTCCTCAGATGCTGCGTGGTGAGCAGGTGTCTGAGTCTGTCTGGTTCAAGTGCCTTCCCGAGGCAACCTGCTGTTCACCTGCTGTTCAAGATCGAGTCTCCAGTTTGTCCTCGTCATTTCGAGTGAAAGTTGTGTTTTTTGTTTGTATTAACTTTACTGGATTAAAGACTCTGTTTTCGCCAAGTCGCTTTTGGGTCCTCTTTCACCTGCATGACAACTGTGGATATAGATACTTTTGTATCTGTTTCCTCCAGCATCTTCACAGGGTCCTTTGCTGTTGTTCTGGGATTGATTTGCACTTTTCTAGGAGACAGAACGCGGCTCCTTCCTGAGGGGTATGACGGCTGCGTGGTCCCATGTTGTTTGTACTTGCATACCATTGTTTGTACAGATGAATGTGGTACCTTCAGGCATTTGGAAATTGCTCCCAAGGATGAACCAGACTTGTGGAGGTCTACATTTTTTGGGGGGATGTCTTGGCTGATTTATTTTGGTTTTCCGATGATGTCAAGCAAAGAGGCACTGAGTTTGAAGGTAGGCCTTGAAATACATCCACAGGTACACCTACAATTGACTAAAATAATGTCAATTAGCCTATCAGAAGCTTCTGAAGCCGTGACATAATTTTCTGGAATTTTTCAAGCTGTTTAAAGGCACAGTCAACTTAGTGTATGTACATTTCTGACCTACTGGACTTGTGATACAGTGAATTATAAGTTAAATAATCTGTCTGTAAACAATTGTTGGAAAAATGACTTGTGTCATGCACAAATTTGATGTCC